>NC_134356.1:384635953-384849796 GCF_048569485.1 Anomaloglossus baeobatrachus | reverse complement strand
GTTACCCCGAGCGGGATCTGTCCTTCCCGTCCAGAGGGTAGCCACCGATTCCTGTGGTGGCTGGGCCCCAGCCTGCTCTGCTGATGGCCCTCCCTCCAACCTGCCTCTCCGGAGGCGGCATTGCGGAAACGGTAACGGTAAACAACTTATTTACAAGCCACTTACGTTTGTGGTTGCCCTGCAAGTTCTCGGGCTTTTCCATGAGCAGTTCCTCATGCAAAACAACTTTCAAACGGTCCCCCACGGGGGACAACGGTTGCCGGCAATGGCCGGCTTTCTCTCAATCACGGTCTAATCAGATCATTTTTCGGTTCCATTTCACTTATCATTTGCAACTTTTTCAAACAAAACTCACACAGTGGTGGTCCCAACGGGGACTGTGCAACGGTACTCCGCTGCCTTTTGCGGCTCAACAGTCCATTCTCACTCATGCGGCTCTAGTGCCACCTTCACATGGTGCACCGCTCTGGACCCCAATGGTAGCTCGCTGCAGGCGATCTTCTTCCATATTCATGCGGGCATGCACATCCGCTCTACACCCCTCTCGGGCATTGATCTCCCTGCGCAGCTGCTGTTGCCGCCGCTCCCAGCCGGGAGTACTTTTTGTTTGCTCCGGTTCAGCGTGTGCGGGGGGACAGACCCAGCCAGAGTCCCTCTTTGTCGGCTACGACCGGCACCTTCAGTAATGAGGGACCCCGCTGTGACATGGCCTCCTCTGCCTCCTGGCAGCTGCATCCCCGCCGTGCCTCTGGTGCATCTTTGCTGACGGGCTCAGCCTTTGGCTTCTTCCATAGAAACGGTTCAGGGTGGTCATGAGCTTCTGCTGCAGGTCGGTCCGCCGGGGCGGATTGGCAGGGTACCGCTACCGGTGGTGGTGGGTAGCGGGCCTAGTGGCGGGGCAGCAGCAGCTAACGCGGGTAGCGGGAGAGGCAGCAGGGTGAACGGGTGTAGGCCGGGCCCCTCAGCCGCAGCGGCCGATCCCTCGGGAATACAGGGACGTGGGTCTCTTACCCGTTCCTCCAAATCTTCCTCCACCTCGCATCTCCGCATAGCAGCCACCACTTCCACCATGTCGGCCTCCCACTCCTCCAGGAGGAGCTGCATGCGGACCTGCAGACGGCTGCTTAGCTGGACGGTCTGGACTTCCACCCGCGCTGCAATGCCAGGCGCGGGGACCACGCTGTTGCTGGTCTGACTCAGCATCTTTAGCAGCGGCCTCTTCCAGGAACCAGTCAATGGCCGCAGGGTCCTGGCGTCCCTGCTTCTATAGCCGCGGCTACATGCGGCCAGCCGCCATTTCGTCCCCCCTAGCTCTTTCCGGCCCCTCTTCTCTTGGGGCGGGGTTTTGGCCTTCGCGCCTTTGCTACTCGAGAAGACGCTCGAGCGGGAACTTTTTGCGACAAAGATGGCGGCTTCTGAAATTTTTCTGCCGGACACCTCCGGCGGTAACAAGGCGCACCTCTACCAGACGGCAGAGCGGTAAGATCCTGTTCGTGACGCCAAGTTGTCGCGGGCGGGGAGGAGGGTGTCAGCACTGCACTCACCCCTCTGCTCGGGTCCGGCTGCTGCTGCTCAGTGGTGGCTCGAGCGGTGGGCCGGATCCCGGGGGTTCTCGAGCGGCACTCCTCGCCCGTGAGTGAAAGGGGATTGGGTGTTGGGATAAAGTCTATTGTCCGTGACGCCACCCACGGTTGTGGTGATTTGTTAGCACCACCGCTGCTCGATGTGGGGATCCCGGGAGTGATGGTGTGAAGCAGCAAGTTGTTGTGTTGCCCCTCCGTGGGTAGGGGTTGGTGATCCCGGGGCCCAGTGATGAGGTGGGCGATGCAGGGCTTGGTGGGCGCAGGGACGCGGGGGCAG
The DNA here is from genome assembly GCF_048569485.1 of Anomaloglossus baeobatrachus. Classification (NCBI taxonomy): domain Eukaryota; kingdom Metazoa; phylum Chordata; class Amphibia; order Anura; family Aromobatidae; genus Anomaloglossus; species Anomaloglossus baeobatrachus. The sequence goes on along the minus strand of NC_134356.1, from coordinate 384,847,936 downwards.
CGCTGTGCCTTGCGGCACTGTGGTACTCACTCAGCCTGAGACGTTGACACAGTTCTCGGTAAAACACACGGCTGGAAAGACGGTTCCCACGGACGGCTGCACTTGCTTTCCCCAGTAGGTGATGGTGATGTCCCTTTTCCTGCACCTGATATTGTTGATGGTCTCGATGGGTTCCCACCGGTAACCCGCTCCCCGGCTTCAAGCTGGACCGGAAGAGCTCTACTCTTTGCTCGCAGGTGCTGGCCCTTAGAAACTGGTGCCCTGGCGGAGGCGGTGTCTCTACTGTAATGGTTGAGCTGTTGCCTTCAATCGGGACTTGGTTGTTGGGGGATCTACGTCCCCTTCACTGACGGATTTGACAAATTATGGCGACTCCTAGCCTTGCCGGGGTCCGAGAGGCCCCTGCCCTGGTGCTGACTGTCCTTTGTGCACTGCTCCAGACCGCCGGGCCACCACCCATCCGCGGTCCTTCCAGGAACTTCCAAACGGTCACCCCTCCGGACAATCACCGCCGTTGCTGACCTTGCTGACTCTGTCCTGCACACAGCTGGACCCACTTCAGGCTTTCTTACTGTCACCGCTCTTACTTTCCTCCTTTTCCACTTTACTTCCTTCACTTCACTACTTTCATTTCCTTAACTTATCTTAGCTGTTTACTCCTTTCTGTCCCTAGCTGGACTTCACTCAAGCCCTGCCTGGGCTAAACTGCCTGGTTCTTCCCGCCTCCAGAGCTGTGAACTCCTCGGTGGGCGGAGCCAACCGCCTGGCCCACCCCCTGGTGTGGACATCAGCCTCTGGAGGAAGGCAACAAGGATTTTGGGTTAGCTTTGGTGTTCCTAACTGGGGTGTAGGGTGTGGTGGTGCAATGACCTGTGACCCTTGGCTTGCCCAGGGCGTCACATCTGTAATGCCCATGCCAGCGTACTCGCACTCTCCTGGTAACCCCCCAGCGAGGATGTTGGTTCCCTCACCTGTCCAGGCATCCTGCGGCAGTGGTCACATCCCCGTCCCATGCTGCTGCTCTGTGGAGCATCTGTACTTCTACCAGGCTCTCGACCTCTGCCCCTTGGGTGCACCTGTAGCCTTGCCCACGTTCTTAAAGGACCAGCGTCCTCTTTACTTGGAAGTACCTCCCAGGTCAGCTGGAAGGCCATAGGTACTTAAGGAACCTTTGCCTTATCAGTGGTGCCTGGGCAACGAGTCTTGCATGTTGCTAGTTGTCAGGTCCCCTAGCACTGTGCTGCTGTTTCTACCACTGCTGTCTCTCTGTGCTAGTTCTTCTGCTGACATCTATTTGTATTCCAATGTGCTGCTGCAGTACCTAATTTGCCGCTGCTACTATAAGCTGCCACATCAGCCACGATATCCGCTGCTGCATTTATCCATCCATCCCGGATGGAACCTCTGCACCTGCTACTGCAAACTATCCTCACCAGCTGCTAATGCCACATCCATCCATCCATCCTGGATGGAACCTATATACTTGCTGCTGCTGCAACCCATTGCCAGAGACTTTTGCTCCTGTACCCTTGGGGACAGCCGACGTGACACCATTCTTCCCAAGTGGCACCTGGATTTATACCTGCAGCGTAACACCTTCACCATAAGGGGCTCCGGAGAAAACTAGGCTCAGGTCCGTAGTCAAGCCCCTCTGGGTATTCTATGTGTTGCGGCCCTGTGGGTTCACTAAAATCTCTGCTCGCCTGGTGAGCATAACAATGTGAGTACTCTTTCTGGCCTGTCAAGTTGTTCCATGCTAATGTCGCCCAACCATTTCATTATGGACCTTGCTTTGATAGGACAAAGTCATGGAACATAAACGGGCCTTACCAAAATAGTTCCTATCCAGTTGGAAGCATACAATTGCCCAAAGTTTCTTGGTATGCTGAAGCATTAACATTTCCCTTAACTAAAACCAAAGAAACTAGGCCACTCCTAGAAAAACAATTCCAAAGCATTATCCATCCTCCACACAACTTATACAATTAGAACAAAGCAGTCAGTAAATGTTCTTCTTGCAATCACCAAACTAAGAGGTACTTCTCACATAGCGAGATCGCTAGCGAGATCGATGATGAGTCACAGGTTTTGTGACATACCAGTGACTTCATCAGCGATTTCGCTGTGTGTGACACTTAACAGCAACCTGGCCCCTGCTGTGAAATCGCTGATTGTTACACACTGTTCTGGTTCATTTTTTGCTCGTTGGTCTTCAGCTGTGCAGCATACATCGGCGTGTTTGACGGCGGGAGACCAACGAACACCGACTCTGTGTAAGCAGCGTACGCTGGTAATCAGGGTAAATATCGGGTAACTAAGCAAAGCGCTTTGCTTGGTTAACCTATATTTACCCTGGTTACCAGCGTATACCACCTAGTGCTGGCTTCCGGTATACGTAGCTAGGGTACACATTGGGTTACTAAGCAAAGCGCTTTGCTTAGTTACCCGATATTTACCCTGGCTACGTGTGCAGGGAGCCTGCATTAAGCGGTATACGTTTGTAACCAAGGTAAATATCGGGTAACCAAGCAAAGCACTTTGCTTAGTTACCCGATATTTACCTTGGTTACCAAGCGCAGAGTCACTGGTGGCTAGTCACTGGTGAGATCTGACTGTTTGACAGCTCACCAGCAACCATGTAGCAACGCACCAGCAATCCTGACCAGGTCATATTGTGGTCGGAATCGCTGGTACGTCGTTTAGTGAGACGGTACCCTAAGACTCATATATCAGACTGTCAGAGAAGCGTGATTTGTCACTACATAGAACGCATTTCCACTATTCCAAATTTCATTTTTTTCTTTACATCATTCCACACAACACTTGCCATCGTGATTTAAGACTTACATGCAGCTGCTCTGCTCTGGAGTCTCTATGCCATGAAGCTCCCAATGCATTCTTTATGTTCTGATGTCAAATAAGTTGTTCCATTACTATTGTATTTCTTCCCTGGTGTATTGTAAGTTGCTATAATAATAAAACAAATTACGATATACTACTCAACTTCTTAAAGTGAGCCTCAGCTACTGTTCCCAGTGACTGACATTGACTGCAGCGCATATTCCTTTTTATAATTATGCCCCCCTCTTTGTTAGCTTATAATAACAATATCCCAATGATTCCTTATAGTAATAATAGTAATAATAATAATAATAATAATAATAATATACCCCAATTGTGCCCTCTTCTAATATTGCCATATAGTCCTGCATATGCAGTATGCTGGCTCTCACAAGTCTCAAATGAGAAAGATAAGATGGCCATTCAGCTTCCTATACACATTATTATTCCACATAGTCCCCCTATACATAGTATAATGGATCAATACCCCTATTTACTATAGAAAGGGGGGGGGAATGAGCTTCAGATACACATTATTATGCACCATATACACAGTATTATGGACTATGTACACAGTATTATGCCTAAAAAAACAGTATTATGTCCCATATACACAGCGTTATGCCTTATAGCTCAATATCACAGTATAATGTCCTGAAGGTCCATATACACATTATGATGCCCCATATATACAATATTATGCCCTATACACATACTATAATGCCCCATACGAGGAGCTGCTGATAAGTCTCTGGCTTTGTGATCTTTTTTGTTTCTATGGTAACGAATGTTACATCACATGAAAGCCTTATGTGTCTAATATATGTTTAAAAAATGTTGTGGTTATTGCTTTTGCAACAGTGTTCCACGCATGCAGAAAACAAAGTGGCAGAGACTAGTACGATATTCACAGCAACTGAGAGCAGAGGAGTGATAAAATTCTTGTTTCTGCAAGGAAAGTCCGTGAAGGATATTCATGGCACCAATGATGAGGAATCTACTGGATGACTGAGAGTGGTTGTTCTTCCGGAGATCGTCGATGCTGTGCACAATCTCATACTGGAGAATCGACGAATATCAGCTAAAGCAATAGCAGACACCATGGGGATTTCCCGTGAAGGTATTTGTGTCATTATCCATGAACATTTGGACATGAGGAAGCTATCTGCAAAGTGGGGTCACCAAATGTTTGAATTGTCTCTCCAGTAAAGGAGACAAGCTCTAGCACAGCGCCACCTATTGGAAGTAGCGATCCTAAAAGTCACAAGTGGATTTTCAACAATCCTTTGCAATATGACTCAGGATATATAAGCCAGATCAGAATCCCAATTTGCAGACAAATGTTTGACACACAGATCAGAGAAGCATGCGAGTGGAAACTTCCCGGTCCATTTGCCAAAGTTTCCATGATAAGATAAGAACTGATAAGAACTTCGAGATAGGATGATGAAACTTTACATTTATTCCACATACTCTCCACTGATGTCAACACACTTCTTACATCAGTTTTCCAAGCTCTGTAAGCCTATCAAAAACAAGGATTTCCGTTGTACCTCAAACCATGCATCTGTAGCAGCCATGGCATCAGAAATGGTGTGAAATTTGGTACCGTTGAGGTATTTCTTTAGGTAGTAATTTGTCTTATATGGGAAGAGAAGAGACTTTTTCACCACCAGGAGCAAAACAGTAACAATTCAGTGACATGACAAGAATCTGCATAACTAATCATATGCTAAATAGTTACAAGTCGAGTTTATGTATGAGATAGTCAAGCTGGTCGGCTATAAAATGATGGTAGTCTCACATTCAAATCTGTAGTAGATGGTGAGGTGTGGAGACTGAAATTAAAAAAGTTCAAAACATTTTTATCCTTTTGCTCATTAGTGTATAATGGTAATAACAGAGACATGGTTGGGTGACAGCAATGACAGGGCTGATAATTTACACTGCAATAGTTTGCACAGATATGACCATACAAACTAAAGAGGCAGAGGGGTTTGCTAATATATAAATTTTTCCCTACAAACCATCCTGTCTGATAACATATATGAGACATTAAAAATGTTGACACTATGGTTGGTGGTAAGGCAAGGATGAATTGATAATTAAATACTGATAGAGGTGTTTTATAAGACTACAAGTATAATTTAAGTAGAAAATATGCTCGTACATCAAATTATTGACACTTTAATTCAGGAAAATATAATTATCATAGGGTGCTTTAACAACCTGATATAAACAGGGGAGCTGAAACCTGCAAGTCCAGCAAAGGAAATAGGTTTTTGACAACAATACTTATCAATTACCTTTAACAAACTGGGCAAGACCCAACAAAAAAGGAGTGGAGAACACTTCCAGACCTAGTTTTACCAATAGTCCAGGCAGAGAATCAAATGTATAAATTGAGAGTCACTTGGGTAATAGTGATCATGACATACTAATCTTCAGTTATCCTATAAACTCTTAACACCTAATCCTAGTTTCACCTTTCTGACCGGGCAAATTTTTCAAATCTGAGATTTGTCACTTTTTTGGTAATAATTCTGAAATGTTTCAACATATCTCTCGGATTCTGAGATTGTTTTCTCATGACTAGAGATGAGCCACCCCCCTAGAGTTCGAGTTCGGTTCGTCGAACGGTGCCCTGTTCGACGAACCGTTCGACGAGCCGTTCGACGAACCTCTCGAACCCCATAGGAAACAATGGGAAGCAATCACAAACACCTAAAAACACCTGGAAAACACCCTCAAAGGTGTCCAAAAGGTGACAAACAACTCCCAAGACAACACAAACACATAGGAAAGTGACAAGGACATATACTCCTGCGAAAACAAAACAGCTGGATGAGGAAAAAGAGGATGAGGCACAGATATAGGCATGGCATGCCCTTCTAAAACCATGTAAAACACAGCAAGCTGACTCCAAGCAGAGTCTCCCTTTTTATTCCAAAAATTGGGCCACGCACACCCCTTCAGTGGCAGCACTTGTGCCCCTGTTGTACACTTCACGGGTAGATTTCTATCTACCGGGGTAGGTAGCAAAGTCTTTGCTGATCCCAGATCTGTTCATCTTGGATAATTTTTAAAAGCAATGCAAGCAAGCAGACTCAAAGCACAGTTTCCTTTATTTCCAAAAATTGGGCCCCACAGACACCACTTCAGTGGCATCACTTCTGCCCCATTTGCAAACTTGACAGGTAGGTTTCCATGAAGCACATTCCAAAATATGCCATCCTTAACTGTCCCCAGGATGACACCGGAGTAGGTAGCAAAGTATTTGCTGATCCCAGATCTGTTCATCTTGGATCATTTTTAAAAGCAATGCAAGCAAGCGGACTCCAAGCACAGTTTCCTTTATTTCCAAAAATTGGGCCCCACAGACACCACTTCAGTGGCATCACTTGTGCCCCATTTGCAAACTTGACAGGTAGATTTGCATCAAGCACATTTCAAAACACGCCAGCCTTAACTGTCCCCAGGATTGCACCGGGGTAGGTAGCAAAATCTTTGCTGATCCCAGATCTGTTCATCTTGGATTATTTTTAAAAACACAGCAAGGGTTACTCCAAGCAGAGTCTCCCTTTTTTCCAAAAATTGGGCCACACAGACACCCCTTTAGTGGCATCACTTGTGCCCCATTTGCAATCTTGACAGGTAGATTTGTATCAAGCACATTCAAAAATACACCAGCCTTAGCTGTCCCCAGGATGATACCGGCCTAGGTAGCAAAGTCTTTGCTGAACCATGACTTGTTCATCTTGGCTCGTTTTTAAAAACACAACAGGAGGACTCCAAGCAGAGTCGCTCTTTTTTCCCAAAATTAGGTCCCACAGACACCCCTTCAGTGGCATCACTTGTGCCCCTGTTGTACACTTCACAGGTAGATTTGCATCAAGCACATTCCAAAATACGCCAGCCTTAACTATCCCCAGGATGACACCGGGGTAGGTAGCAAAGTCTTTGCTGAACCATGACTTGTTCATCTTGACTCGTTTTTAAAAATACAGCAGGGGGACTCCAAGCAGAGTCGCCCTTTTTTCCAAAAATTGGGCCACACAGACGCCCATTCAGTGGCATCACTTGTGTCCCAGTTGCAAACTTGACAGGTAGATTTGCATCAAGCACATTCCAAATCCACAAGCCTTTACTCTCCCCAGGATGACACAGGGGTAGTAAAGTCCTTGCGGATCCATGACTTGTTCATCTTGATAAACGTTAGTCTGTCCACATTGTCACTGGACAGACGCGTGCGCTTATCTGTCAGCACACACCTAGCAGCACTGAAGACACGTTCTGAGACCACGCTGGCAGCTGGACACGACAAGATCTCCAAGGCGTAAGTTGAGAGCTCAGGCAATTTTTCAAGATTTGAAGCCCAAAATGAACAAGCTTCAGTTGCAAAGTCATGGTATCGATGTTCATTTGGAGATACTCCTGTATCATCCTCTGCAGCTGTTGACTTCTTGTGTCTGTTGGCCTTGCAAAGGAGGGTCTAAAAAAATTATGAAACGATTCAATAAAATTGCTGTTACCAGCCACAGATACGGTGCGGCTGGTACGGTTAGACTGTTGATGACGAGACAGTCCCATGTTTGTCAAGTTACAACTGGGAGATTCACTCCATACACCACTGGTGTTTGGTAGAAAAGCCGAGCTAAGATTGAGTAACAGCTTCTACGGATACTCCTGCATACGTGCGTCCCTTTCTATGGCTGGAATTATTTCACAAAATTTGGACTTTTACCGGGGATCTAATAGTGTGGCAAGCCAGTATTCATCATCACTTCTAATTCTGACAATCCGAGGGTCATGTTGTAGGTAGTGCAGCAAGAAGGCGCTCATGTGTCTTGCGCATCCATGCGGACCAAGTCCTTGCTGTGTTTGTGGTATAGAGGTGCTAACCGTTCTTTCTTCCTCTGACAGCTCCCCCCAACCTCTTTCAACTGACATTTGACCAAGGTCTCCCTCATCTGCTGAGTCTTCCATGTCCATGGACAGTTCGTCCTCCATTTCTTCATGTTCTCCTGCACCTTACTCAAAATTTTGCCTGCTACCATGCGGCCTTGTTAATTCCTCTCCCCCATCATCCCATGCCTGCTGCCTTGGTGATGTTGTTATCCCTTGTGCATATGAATCCTCCTGTAGTTCCTCCCCTTCCTGTTGTCCCACCCCCTGACTCCGAATAGTGTTTAGCGTGTGCTCCAGCATGTAAATGACTGGAATTGTCATGCTGATAATGGCATTGTCAGTGCTAAACATATTCGTCGCCATGTCGAAACTGTGCAGAAGGGTGCATAGGTCCTTGATCTGAGACCACTCAATCAGGGTGATCTGTCCCACTTCTGCATCTCACTCGCCCAGGCTATATGTCATGACGTATTGCATCAGTGCTCGGGGGTGCTGCCACAGTCGCTGTATCATGTAGAGAGTCGAATTCCAGTGAGTCGGCACATCGTATTTCAGGCAATGAACTGGCAGGCCGAAAGACTTCTGGAGCGATGCAAGTCGCTCAGCTGCGGCGGTTGAATGGCGGAAGTCAGCAGACAATTTTCGTGCCCTGTGCAGAAGACCATCTAGGCTGGGATAGTGTGTTAAAAATTGCTGGACAACAAGGTTCGACATGTGAGCCATACAAGGCACATGTGTCACCTTGCCCAGGCGAAGGACAGCACCCAGGTTTGCAGTATTGTCGCACACGGCCTAACCTGGCTGCAGGTTGAGTGGAGACAACCATTTATGAAACTCGGACCGCAGAGCTGCCCACAACTCAGCCGTTGTGTGACTCTTATTTCCAAGACATTTCAAGCTAAAGACCGCCAGATGCCGTTGCGCTCTGCTGCCAGCAGAGTAAGGAGGTGTGCGTGATTCCTTGTGCGCAGTTACAACGCTGGTGGCCTGACCAGGCAGGCTTGGGTCGGAGGTGGAGGACCCAGACGAGGTTGAGGAGGCAGAAGAGTTGGAGGAACTTCTATGTACAAAGGATTGACGCACAAGTCGTGGGGATGGCAAGACTTGTTCAGCAGACCCTTTTCCATCTATCACCATAGTTACTCAGTGCCCAGTCAGCGACATGTAATGCCCTTGTCCATGCTTACTGGTCCAAGTATTGATGGTGAAATGCACCCGGTCACACCCAGAGTTTCTCAAGGAAGCGGTGATGTTGTGTGCGACATTGCTGAAATGCAGCAAGGAATTCCCTGAGCTTAGGTACACAGATGCTATCTAAAGCTGTATAAAGCGTTTCCATGGACCTGCCTGTCAGCTATGGCTCTGAGCCCCAGGAAATCAGCCCTGAAAAGGGCTAAAATAAACTTCTGTCCCTAATCTGTACAGCGCTGTGTGTATAGCGTACACAGCAGGAGCAGCGACAGGAGCTGCGTGAGCGGTGACTGTCACCCACACGCAGAAGGCAGATAATGGCACCGTGAGGGAAAATGGCCATATTTATAATGCAAGGACATGTGACATTCACAGCCTTTGACACATGCCCTTGCTTGTCTGGCAAAAAGTACACTTAGCTGTGTGTGTGTCTGGGATTGGCTGACATGCTGGCCCGCCCCACTGCACGCATGCTTAGGAGAAAAAAAACAAAAAAAACGGTGATCGCCATTCTCCCTGCAGCACAGATCTAAACGCATCCCCCCAGCACACTATACGCTGAAATTTGATAATAGTGTGAATCACAGAGTGGCTCACACTATTACAGTGAAAAGTCAGCTAGTAACTAGCTAGGCTTTTTGCTGATCAAACCGTTATCGAACATAACTCGAGTTGTCGAGCTTTTAGCAAAAAGCTCACGTTCGAGTTTGATCTCGAGCACCCCCCAAAATCACTTGAACATGAAATTGGCGAACCTCGAACCTCAAACATCGCTCATCCCTACTCATGACACACTTTACGTTATGACAGTAGTAAATTTAGGTTGATAAAAATTGCATTTATATATGAAAAGATCTAAAATTTTAGGTCGTATATGACCTAAAATACTCATATACTTTACAAATATTATTGCCATAAAATTAAAAAAATAACTTTGGAAATAATCAGACACGTTGGTCAACTGTTCGTTTCATTGTTTTCAGCAATGTGGGAAACAAGGAACATTTAATTAAATAATATTTACTGTTATACAATAATTTTTTATTCGCTTGGCTGAAATAATTGGAAATTTGACTATACGACTAAAAACCCATAATTTTTAGTACAATTACAATGTTTTCTGCCATATCTGTGGTTGTAAAAGTGTATGTACAAAACGTATAATGCACCTTGTACTTTTCAGAAATCATGTAAACTTGTGTTTTTTCTCCACACAACTATACACCTATCTGTCCAAAATGTGAGATTTTTACCTTTGGCCCAGTATCTCATCATCTAAACCACAACTGATGGTTAAAAATCTGTCAGGAAACCACTTCTACAATTATACAGAAGCCGTTAAAGAATGAATAGATTCTTGATTAACCCCTTCACCTAATGACCGGGCCATTTTTTGCAATTCTGACCAGTGTCACTTTGACAGGTTATAACTCTGGAACGCTTCAACGGATCCTGGCGATTCTGAGATTGTTTTTTCGTGACATATTGTACTTCATGTCAGTGGTAAATTTAGGCCGATATTTTTTGCGTTTATTTGTGAAAATTTAGGAAATTTGGCGAAAATTTTGAAAATTTCGCAATTTTCAAACTTTGAAAATTTATGCCCATAAATCTGAGAAATATGTCACACAAAATAGTTACTAAATAACATTTCCCACTTGTCTACTTTACATCAGCGCAATTTTCGAAACAAATTTTTTTTTCGTTAGGAAGTTAGAAGGGGTCAAAGTTCATCAGCAATTTCTCATTTTTCCAACAAAATTTAGAAAATAATTTTTTTTAGGGACCACATCACATTTGAGGTGACTTTGAGAGACCGAGGTGACAGAAAATACCCAAAAGTGACCCCATTCTAAAAACTGCACCCCTCACTCTGCTCAAAACCACATCCAAAAAGTTTATTAACCCTTTAGGTGCTTCACAGGAACCAAAGCAATGTGGAAGGAAAAAATGAAAATTTTACTTTTTAACACAAAAATGTTACTTTAGCCATAAAATTTTCATTTTCACAAGGGAGAAAAGAGAAAGTGCACCCTACAATTTATTGTGCATTTTCTCCTGAGTACGCCGATACCCCATATGTGGTAAAAATCAATTGTTTGGGTGCACAGCGGAGCTCGGAAGGGAAGGAGCGCCATTTGAATTTTTGAACGCAAAATTAGCTGCACTCATTAGCGGACGCCATGTCGGGTTTGAAGACCCCCTGAGGTGCCTAAACAATGGAGCTCCCCCACAAGTGACCCCATTTTGGAAACTAGAGCCCTCAAATATTTTTTCTAGATGTTTGATGAGCACTTTGAACACCTGGGGGCTTCACAGAAGTTTATAACGTTGAGCCGTGAAAAGAAAAAATTTTTTTTTTACCACAAAACTGTTGCTTCAACTAGGTAGCTTTTTTTTTCACAAGGGTATTGGGAAAAAATGCAACATAAAATATATTGTCCATTTTCTCCTGAGTACGCAGATACCTCATATGTGGTGGAAATCAAATGTTTGGACACACGGCAGTGCTTGGAATGCAAGGAGCGCCATTTGAATTTTTGAACGCAAAATTAGCTGCACTAATTAGCGGACGCCATGTCGGGTTTGAAGACCCCCTGAGGTGCCTAAACAATGGAGCTCCCCCACAAGTGACCCCATTTTGGAAACTAGAGCCCTCAAATATTTTTTCTAGATGTTTGATGAGCACTTTGAACACCTGGGGGCTTCACAGAAGTTTATAACGTTGAGCCGTGAAAAGAAAAAAATTTTTTTTTACCACAAAACTGTTGCTTCAACTAGGTAGCTTTTTTTTTCACAAGGGTATTGGGAAAAAATGCAACATAAAATATATTGTCCATTTTCTCCTGAGTACGCAGATACCTCATATGTGGTGGAAATCAAATGTTTGGACACACGGCAGTGCTCGGAATGCAAGGAGCGCCATTTGAATTTTTGAACGCAAAATTAGCTGCACTAATTAGCGGACGCCATGTCGGGTTTGAAGACCCCCTGAGGTGCCTAAACAATGGAGCTCCCCCACAAGTGACCCCATTTTGGAAACTAGAGCCCTCAAATATTTTTTCTAGATGTTTGATGAGCACTTTGAACACCTGGGGGCTTCACAGAAGTTTATAACGTTGAGCCGTGAAAAGAAAAAATTTTTTTTTTACCACAAAACTGTTGCTTCAACTAGGTAGCTTTTTTTTTCACAAGGGTATTGGGAAAAAATGCAACATAAAATATATTGTCCATTTTCTCCTGAGTACGCAGATACCTCATATGTGGTGGAAATCAAATGTTTGGACACACGGCAGTGCTCGGAATGCAAGGAGCGCCATTTGAATTTTTGAACGCAAAATTAGCTGCACTAATTAGCGGACGCCATGTCGGGTTTGAAGACCCCCTGAGGTGCCTAAACAATGGAGCTCCCCCACAAGTGACCCCATTTTGGAAACTAGAGCCCTCAAATATTTTTTCTAGATGTTTGATGAGCACTTTGAACACCTGGGGGCTTCACAGAAGTTTATAACGTTGAGCCGTGAAAAGAAAAAAAAATTTTTTTTACCACAAAACTGTTGCTTCAACTAGGTAGCTTTTTTTTTCACAAGGGTATCGGGAAAAAATGCAACATAAAATGTATTGTCCATTTTCTCCTGAGTACGCAGATACCTCATATGTGGTGGAAATCAAATGTTTGGACACACGGCAGTGCTCGGAAGGCAAGGAGCGCCATTTAAATGCAAAATTAGCTGCACTCATTAGCGGACGCCATGTCAGGTTTGAAGACCCCCTGAGGTGCCTAAACAATGGAGCTCCCCCACAAGTGACCCCATTTTGGAAATTAGAGCCCTCAATAAATTTTTCTAGATGTTTGGTGAGCACTTTGAACACCTGGGGGCTTCACAGAAGTTTATAGCGTTGAGCCGTGAAAAGAAAAAAAAATTTTTTTACCACAAAACGGTTGCTTCAATTAGGTAGCTTTTTTTTTCACAAGGGTAACAGGAAAAAATGCACCATAAAATGTATTGTGCATTTTCTCCTGAGTACGCAGATACATCATATGTGGTGGAAAGTAATTGTTTGGGCGCATGGCGGGGCTCAGAAGAGAAGGAGCGCCATTTGACAGCAAAATTGGTTGGAATCATTAGCGGACGCCATGTCACGTTTGGAGACCCCCTATGGTGCCTAAACAGTGGAGCTCCCCCACAAGTGACACCATTTTGGAAACTAGAGCCCTCAAATAATTTTTCTAGATGTTTGGTGAGCACTTTGAACACCTGGGGGCTTCACAGAAGTTTATAGCGTTGAGCCGTGAAAAGAAAACATTTTTTTTTACCACAAAACGGTTGCTTCAACTAGGTAGCTTTTTTTTTCACAAGGCTATCAGGAAAAAATGCACCATAAAACGTATTGTGCATTTTCTCCTGAGTACGCAGATACCTCATATGTGGTGGAAAGTAATTGTTTGGGCGCATGGCGGGGCTCAGAAGAGAAGGAGCGCCATTTGACTTTTCAAACGCACAGACGCAGTGCACTGATCGGTCGCTGCAGGACGCACGGTCGGATGCGATAAAAAAAGCGTCGGGGATACATAAAAAAAAAAGTCACGCCAAAAATTGACCATGGATGCAGATATGTTATGTGCATCCCTGATCAGCGCTCGGCGGGACGCACAGACGGATGCCATACAAAAATTGTCGCGAATACGGAAAAAAGTCACGCCAAAAATTGAGCAGGGATGCCGATCCGTTATCTGCATCCCTGATCAGCGCTCGGCGGGACGCACGGACGGATGCGATACAAAAAGCGTCGGGAATACGGAAAAAAGTCACGCCAAAAATTGAGCAGGGATGCCGATCCGTTATCTGCATCCCTGATCAGCGCTCGGCGGGACGCACGGTCGGACGCGATACAAAAAGCGTCGGGAATACGGAAAAAAGTCACGCCAAAAATTGAGCAGGGATGCCGATCCGTTATCTGCATCCCTGATCAGCGCTCGGCGGGACGCACGGACGGATGCCATACAAAAATTGTCGCGAATACGGAAAAAAGTCACGCCAAAAATTGAGCAGGGATGCCGATCCGTTATCTGCATCCCTGATCAGCGCTTGGCGGGACGCACGGACGGATGCGATACAAAAAGCGTCGGGAATACGGAAAAAAGTCACGCCAAAAATTGAGCAGGGATGCCGATCCGTTATCTGCATCCCTGATCAGCGCTCGGCGGGACGCACGGACGGACGCGATACAAAAAGCGTCGCGAATACGGAAAAAAGTCATGCCAAAAACTGACCACGGATGCAGATCCGTTATCTGCATCCCTGATCAGCGCTTGGCGGGACGCACGGACAGATGAAGTGTAAAAATGGACAAGATACAATAAAAAAAAAAAAAAAAGTTATACTCACAGTACCAAGAGGATCACTGACCAGAAGAGTTGCAGAGGAACAAAAAGGCAGTGAGATAGACAGCTTTACACCAGCAGCAGGCAGGACGTTGGACAGATCAGCAGAAGGACCCAGATGGAGGCAGATGTGATCGGGCCAGTGAAGACCTCGGACGACCAGTGAAGGCAGGTAAGAGGACGTCGGGGGGGGCAGGGGGGGGGGGATGGGGAGAGGGGGGGCAGATGGGGGGGGTTAGAGGGAGAGCAGAGGGGGCGGAGAAGCAAAGGCAGAAGGAAGGAACCTTGGAAGCAGATGACAGAGGAGGCAGGCAGATCGCGTGGGGAGCAGATCGGGATGCCGGGGGGCAGATCGGGGCGTAGGGGGGCAGATCGGGGCGTAGGGGGGCAGATCTGGGGGGGCACGGGCAGGGGCCTTCACGGGAGCGCGCAGGGGCCTTCACGGGAGCGCGCAGGGGCCATCGCCGGAGCACAATACTTACCTTTGGAGCTGGCGCGGTGACAGCAGAGGCGGCGTCTGCGGCGGCAGCAGCGGTGGCGTGGTACCAAAAGTACCAGCCACTCCACGCTGCAGCCATGTTGGGGGAGGGTCCCCAGAGCAGTACAGGCCTGGGGAGGGCGGCCACCGGCAGATCAGACCGCCCCACTGCACACTGATTGGAGCGATTGCGCGTCATAGCACGATCGCTCCAATCAGTGCTGCAGGGGCTGGGGGCGGCATGTTTGAGGTCCACCTATGATATGCTGCAGCAGCTGCGGCATCTCATAGCTGGATCTCACAGGATCGCACTAATTCAGGCATTATTTTTGCCGAAATTAGTGCGATCGATGTGGTTGGCGGTTCAGATTTGAACAGCCAATCACATCGATCGTCGATAGGGGGTGGCGATGCCACCCCCCCTGGGGTCAAGCAAAGGTCCCCTGCTGTAAGAAACAGCAGGGGACATCATTTGAAAGCCGTTGCTATGGCCACGGCAATCAAATGAAGTTTAGGCAGTAAAATTACGTCCCTGGTCGTTAAGTCACGTTAAAATAGGACGTAATTTTACTGCCCGCGGTCGTGAAGGGGTTAAAGAGAAGAATGGGCAATTACAGGAGACTCAATATAAGTATACAGGAAAAAGGAAAAAAAAACATGTATTTTGGTTTCTGTTTCACACTGTGTGGCATCTATCTGAGCAAATTATAACATCAGATTTTTTAAGACAATAAAAAATAATTTCACAAGCTTTCCTGTTTTCTTAAAATTGTATCTTGAATTATTGTTAAAAGTTGATAATACTCCAATAATTCAATGTGAGATTTTTTGTGAAAATGCTTTCTCCCTTGTAATCTATTTCTTTGTATGCTTTTTTTCTTGTATTTTATTGCTTAGTTATATAGAATATTTGTTATATCTGAATACTTCCAGTGTCATGCTAGGTGCCTAGGGCCCAATAGTAAAATTAAATCTTTAGGTTCACCCCAAAGTTACATGCAAATATTATTTGTCTAGGTTTATGGAACAGCATATATATTTTTCAATTAAAAATGTATTCATTTGGTTATTTTAAGTGTTTTTTTTGTTGTTTTCTAAATGACACTGTTTTGGAGTGCATATAATTTTGAAATCTGTTCATTTTTTATCAGGAATTTTAAAAAAATCATTTTTTGTCTTGTTTCTTACATAATGCATTATGCAGTATAAACAACATTGTAACTTTCTTCTACAGGTCATTTCAAATCAAATTTGCAGACAATTCAAAGCTAGAAAGAATAGCTGAGCTGGAGAAGACAGATAAAGGATTCTGAAGGCTAAAGGTGGTGTCACACACAGCGACAACGACGTCGCTGCTACATTACCATTTTCTGTGACGTTGCAGCAACGTCTCGTCGCTGTCACCTTGTGTGACATCCAGCAACGACCTGGTCCCTGTTGTGAGGTCGCCGGTCGTTGCTGAATGTCCAGCTTCATTTTTTGGTCGTCGCTCTCCTGCTGTGACGCACATATCGCTGTGTGTGACAGCGAGAGAGCGACGAAATGAAGCGAGCAGGGAGCAGGAGCCAGCATCTGGCAGCTGCGGGAAGCTGTAACCACAGTAAACATCGGGTAACCAAGGGAAGACCTTTCCCTGGTTACCCAATATTTACCTTCGTTACCAGCATCCGCCATCGCTGCCAGTGCCGGCTCCCTGCTCGCTGCACATGTAGCTGCAGTACACATTGGGTAATTAACCCGATGTGTACTATAGCTAGGAGAGCAGGGAGCAAGCGCTAAGCAGTGTGCGCGGCTCCCTGCTCTGTGCACATGTAGCTGCAGTACACATCGGTTAATTAACCCGATGTGTACTGTAGTTAGGAGAGCAGGGAGCCAGTGCTAAGCAGTGTGTGCGGCTCCCTGCTCTGTGCACATGTGGCTGCAGTACACATCGGTTAATTAACCCGATGTGTACTGTAGTTAGGAGAGCAGGGAGCCAGTGCTAAGCAGTGTGTGCGGCTCCCTGCTCTCTGCAAATGTAGCTGCAGTACACATCGGGTACCCGATAGATCAGTGAGAGCATGAGACCACGCATCCAACAAGGCAATTACTGTTTCCGGGTGATGGAAGAAAAGAAACAGTCAAAATGCCCTGAAGTTTCCGGGTGATGGAAGAAAAGAAACAGTCAAAATGCCCTGAATAGGGCATTTTGACTGTTTCTTTTCTTCCATCACCCGGAAACAGTAATTGCCTTGTTGGATGCGTGGTCTCATGCTCTCACTGATCTATCCTACATTCCTGGGTTTTCCAGCACTGACATGTCTAAGTGAGTTCTAGGCTCATTTCATGTCCTCCCTGCACATACATATGTATATTTTTTGAGAGATAATCATGATCACACATAGATCTGTTATATTTGGTTTTTTTATGTTTTGAGTAATTTCGTTATTTCACGATCTGAGATATGTGTTATCGCCACTATAATTGATTTTATTTTTCACATCCTTCATGAAGTTACTTGTATTGCATCATGCTTCACTGCAATGCACTCTTTCCCGCCTTTTTTTTTTTTTTGTCAGGGGCGGTCTTGTGATGTCATCAAATGTATTTATACTGTGTTAGTCTCCATTATGGTAGATTTGATGTGTTCTTATGCCTGATGGTCCTGAGGAAGGGAGCTGAGACTCCAGAAACGCGTAGACCTGTGCAAAATAAAGATCCATTAATCTGAATACCTGAGAAGTGATCATTGGCGCGGCTCAAAAAAACCCTATTTTCCTCTATTGTTCTCTGTTATCTGCAGTCTGGGTTGCTGCTGCCTTGATCAAAACTTTCCATGCCTGCATAGTAGTTGTGACTTTCACAACTTCACTTGGTGAGTATTACTGCTCCCTGTTTCTACCCCGTGTGTTATTGGGGTAAAACCCTATTGCGCTTCTTCTCCACAGCTTTTTACTCATCAGGGTCCATGCTGCTGAAATCATTTTATAATTCATATACTGCTTTAAAATGCTGATCCAGTCATCGTGCTGGGTTTCTCAAACATTTTATTGTAAAGTTTCACCAGTAAACAGATTCAGGGAAGCAACACGCAAACTATGCAAGCAGTGGCTAAAAAATAATGCAATACAATGCACTGACAGCATTACATGAAATAAAGAGGAACACAGAACACAGTTTGAACTTTTAAAGATTTTCATATGTTTTATCGCATGACAATGTAAAAACAAATATGTGCACAAACATTTTTTTGTAGAGTTATGTTTTAAATCTTTCAAGGACTTGAATGAATTAACTTTAGTGTGCTTGACATTAACATTGATTGGACAGACTTGAATAAAGTTTGCTCCAAGCAAATGACAATGTGTGCCAGTGCAAAATCAATATTACTATGTCAATGTTTTATCTTAATGTATTTGGATCTGTATCAAAACCCTTGTTATCTTTCTTTATGGTACAATGTTATCTAAATGTGTTGTAATTGCTGAGATCTAGAAGGGTTAAAGATGCTTTGAACTTTGGCAGCTTTTCCTCCTTAGAACAAAAATGCTAAAAAAGGTGAAGTTTAATTATTAAAAATTATTGGAGAAACATATACATACACACACATATACATACAAAAGAACATAATACTTACATATACAAATTCAGTGAAGTAAAATTACACTATTAAATGCAAGTTATGTTTCCTCTAATATAAACTGGGCAAAAAGTGCTCAATACACAAAAGTGTGATAATATAATACCCCATACAAAGTGTGACGCGGGGTGTACATCAGAGCAAAGAGAGACAACAGGCCGAGGATGATCCAACAGGTTTACTAACAGGAATACAGGAACAGCACACGACAAGTCCAAATAAAACAGATTCGGGGGCACCTCCCGATAATCCAAAGTGCCAGATCACAACGTAATAGTCCTTTTCAATGTCCCAGAAATCCCACACAATCCACTGGACGGCGAGGTCTGTCCGCAGATTCAGATCTCGCTCCCTTCCTCTTCAAAAACTCAACTCCCAACTGCATTTAGAAACAGGAGTGAATTGTTTGAGCTCGTGGGCCCGCCCCTCAAGGGTAGGGGTCTATGCAATGGTTGGGCCCACTAGAAGATTCTAGAAGGTTGGCTCCGAGATGTCTACAGGTTTGTGTAGTTGGCGTTATCCACTGCTTACGAAACAATGAGAAGTTCCCCTGGCTGTGTGGACAAGAGATAATTGCATTATGGGCCCAGAGACACAGGAGATGGGGGGAAGGTATGGTTACTTACATCCCAAGACATTTCAAAGTGTTCAGTAAGTACAACCAAAGGAAAGTGACATCACATCCTGACATAGTATTACAGCAAATACAGTGAGAAGGTAAAATACATCATGACAATTCCTTCCCCTCCCAACTTGTGTACGTACTAGGGACCTCTACAGGTCGCTGGTTAAGTACACGCAGGCATGGCTGACAGGACTCAAGGCTCCTCTTGCCTGGACAGTCCATCTGCATTTTGGTGTTGGCTGCCCCTTCTATATTGTATGGTAAAGTTATAGGGCTGCAGAGCCAGGCTCCATCGCAGTAAGCGTCCATTGTCCCCAGAGACTCTGTTCAGCCAGGTGAGGGGATTGTGATCAGTAACCACAGTGAATTCCCGTCCATACAGATACGGCCGTAGTTTCTTAAGGGCCCACACTACAGCCAGACATTCCTTCTCAACAGTTGCATAGGCCACTTCTCGGTCCAGCAGTTTCCGGCTGAGATAGGCGATGGGGTGCTCGTCCCCAGCTGCATTCACCTGGCTGAGGACAGCTCCCAGTCCATAAGCAGAGGCATCCGTTTGCACAATGAATCTCCTCTTGTAGTCTGGAGCAGCCAGGACAGGATCGCAGATCAAAGCATCCTTCAGCCGGTTAAAAGCCTCATCACAGGCTGGAGTCCAGATCACCAGCCGGGGCATTGTTTTCTTGGTCAGGTCGGTAAGAGGCTTGGCCACAGTACTGAAATGAGAAACAAATTTTCGGTAATAACTGGCAGTGCCCAGAAAAGCCATAACTTGTTTCTTAGTTTGGGGTACAGGCCAGTCTCTAATAGCCTGGATTTTGGCAGGCTCAGGTCGGAGCTTCCTTCCTCCCACTCTATGTCCTAGGTACTGGACTTCCCCCATCCCCAATTGGCATTTATCGGGTCGAATAGTTAGGCCGGCTGCAAGAATCAGGTCCAAAATAATGGCTACTTGATTCAGATGTTCCTCCCATGTGTGGCTGAAGACGGCGATATCATCCAAGTAGGCACAAGCAAAGTCATCACATCCCCGGAGGATCTGATCCACCATTCTCTGGAAGGTGGCCGGGGCATTTTTCATTCCAAAAGGCATGCTTAGAAATTCATACAGACCAAAGGGGGTTATAAAAGCGGACCGTTCTCTCCCTTCATCCGTTAGAGGGATCTGCCAGTATCCCTTACTGAGATCCAAGGTAGTGACATATCGGGACCCAGCCAGTCGGTCTAGAAGTTCGTCAATACGAGGCATTGGGTAAGGATCGCTGACGGTATGGTCGTTTAGTCGCCGATAGTCCACACAAAATCGAGTACTCCCATCCTTCTTGGGTACTAACACCACAGGGGAGGCCCAAGGGCTATGGGAGGCCTGGATTACCCCAAGCTGTAACATCTCCTCCAGTTCGTGCTGCATGGTGTTTCGAACTGATTCAGGTACCCGGTAAGGAGCCAGTTGTATGGGACGGATGCCCTGAGTGTCCACATGATGTTGGGTGACGGTGGTTCGACCTGGTTGGGATGAGAAAGCAGCCCGTCTCTGTTGAAGCACTTCCAGCATCTGGATTTTCTGTAAGGAGTCCAGGTAATCTCCCAGGGGAACCTGTTCCACAGTGGATGGGGCTCTCGCTGCTTCCACGAGATCAGGTAGAGAGTCCTCATCCTCTTGACCATCTTCTGAAGCCAAGCGACAGCTTGCTATCATTGGAATGTTCCGGTCATGGTACTCCTTAATCATATTCACATGGACAGTCTTTTGCCTTAGCCCCTGATCATCTAAAGCAAGAAGGTAATTGGTATCATTCAGTTTTCTGAGAACCCGGAAGGGACCCTCCCATGTGGTCTGCAGTTTATTCTGCCGATGGGGAACAATCATTAAGACTTGTTGTCCTACTACAAACTCCCGATAGCGTGCGTTACGGTCATACCATGTCTTCTGTCTGGTTTGAGCCATACGCAAATGACTCTGTGCAAAACTAGCAAGTTGGGCCAAGGTTTCTCGCAGCTTTAGGACATAAGGGACAACAGGGGTTCCTGTATCTTCAACTTGCCCCTCCCAGTATTCCTTGAGCAGGGTTAAGGGTCCTCGGACCTTTCTTCCATAGAGTAGTTCAAAGGGGGAGAACCCAGTGGACTCCTGGGGAACTTCCTGATAGGCAAACAAGAGATGGGGTAGGTACTTCTCCCAGTCTGAATCTCGGTCCGTGAAGGCCCTCAGCATATTCTTCAGAGTGCCGTTGAATCGTTCACAAAGTCCATTTGTTTGGGGATGATACGGGGTCGTTCGGATCGCTCGTACTCCACAGGTGCGCCACAGACACTGGACCAACTCTGACATAAACTGGGAGCCTTGGTCCGACAAGATCTCACTGGGGAATCCTACTCTGGTAAAAATAATAACCAAGGCCTCGGCCACCTTGGCTGCAGAGATACTTGACAAGGCCACGGCTTCTGGATATCGGGTGGCGTAGTCCACAACAGTGAGAATGTACTGCTTTCCAGATTTACTTGGTTTAGCCAGAGGTCCAATGATATCAACAGCTACTCTTTGAAAGGGTTCTTCTATTATAGGGAGCGGTTGCAGGGGTGCCTTTGGGTGATCTCCGGGTCGCCCTCCACGCTGACATATGTCACAAGTTCGGCAGAAATGCGCCACTGCTTGGGAAATCCCCGGCCAATAAAAAGTTTGAGTCAATCGTCTCTCGGTGCGGGTTTTGCCTTGATGGCCAGCCGTAGGAATGTCATGAGCCAGGTGTAATAGGGGAATTCTGTACTTCTGAGGAACAATCAGCTGTTTGCTATAAGTCCAGGGCTTATCTAGGGAGTCGGCATTGGCAACCCGATACAGAAGTCCATTTTCTCTGATAATTCTTTCTCCGTTTTCCCCTAGCTGCCCTATTTCAGCCCGAGTTCTAAAACTAGCAAGGGTGGGGTCAGTCTCTACTTCTTGTCTAAACTGAACTTTATCCCAAGTAACATTCATATTATCCCCACAAGAAGAATCACTCACCGGCTGTAATGGCAGTTCTGGTGGCCTCAGTTCCATGGATGGGTTGTACACGTCCACATGGGCTGCTCTCTTGGCTTGACTTCTGGTTACCGCACCGACAAAGTGGCAATGAAGATTCCCCACATCATTTCCTAGAAGAACGTCTGCAGGGAGGCCGCTCATCACACCGACCACACATTGTTTTGCCCCAAAGCCATAATCCAGGGTCACACTCGCTCTTGGAATATATCTCTGGGTACCTCCTGCCAGTTCAATGGCAATTCCTGGTCCCTTTTGAATTGCTTGTGGTTGAATTACTCGGGGATCGGCTATGGTGAGGAAAGCTCCAGTGTCACGGAAGCCAACAACTTTTTGGCCATCCAGCACGACCTCCTGTAGATGTTTGTCCTGAAGATCAGAAGAACAGGTGGCTGGAGCTCGCACCCCATAGACTCCGGGTAGGGGAGCCAGGATATCTGAGTCACTTGGCAAGTCATCAGGCACAGAATCCAGCTCTTCTCCTGGTGAAGGTGTCTGTAGGTAATGAACAGGCAAAGGCGGTCTGTAGCTGTTCTGTCTACGAACACCTGGACATTGGAATTGCATGTGCCCAGGCTGCCCACATCCATAACATCTGCGCTCTGGGATTCTTCCTCCGCGTCGTATTCCCAAAGGTGGAGCATGAGTAATGCGAGGCACAGTCACACGAAGGTCCCCATGAGTTGACGGTCTAGGGTGATGGTGAACATTGGGGCCAGAAGGACCAGGGGCCACCAGCGTTGGGGGGTTGGTGTTTTTTTTCTCACTGGGTAGTAGTTTTTTCCACTGAGGCTTGATGGTGAGAGCCTCATCAGCTAGAGCTGCAGCTTCCTCCACAGTGGCTGGTCTCCTTTCACGCACCCATTCCCGGATCTCAGCGGGGCACTTGAAGTAAAACTGCTCTTTTAGGAGGACCTGGAGGACGGTCTCCAAGGTTAAGGCCTCCTCTGCCTCCAACCAACGATGCCACAGATGTTTGAGTTTGTGGGCATACATCTTGAAGGACACTTCCTCATCACATGCTAGAGTACGGAACTGAGTCCTGTAAGTGTCTGGCGTTACAGCATAATGTTCTAGAATAGTCTGTTTAATATCCGCATACTCACAGTTCCACCGAGGGTCCATAGCTCTATAGGCTGCAGCAGCTCCACCCTCTAAGAGCCCAACCAGATGCCGGACGCGCTCCCTTTCTGGGACTTCCATTAATCGACACTGATGCTCAAAGTCCTGGAAGAAGCCCTCAATGTCACCAGCAGCCTCATTAAACTGCTTGAAGTCTTTGCGGGACACTCTGGGAAGTTCCCTCATGATGGGTGCTGGGGTTACAGTCTGTCTGGAACCTCTCGCGGCTTCCACAGCGAGCTGCTTATCCAGCAATGCCATCTCCTCCATCCTGCGCTCCTTCTCTTCAGCTCCACGCATGGCCTCCCTCTTATCTTCTATGGTGGCCTCATCTCCAAGCAGTGCCATCTTTTCCTTGTACCACACAACCCATTGACTTTTTTGGGTATTCACCTCCGGCTCCCGTCTTTGCTCCCCTTGCTGTGGAAATTGTTCCTCGGTGCCATCTTGCAGGCAAGCGTGTTCCAATGCCTCAATTAGTTGCTCCTTAGAGAGTCCTTTGTAGCCGACACCTAATTCACGGGCCTTTGTTTGTAGACTCGCCACAGTCCAGTTCCTGTATCCTGAGGTTCTGGTTTCAGACGTCGATTGGCTGTTGTCCTCCATTTCTTCTGCTCTGATCCCGCCGCTGCCACCAGTTTGTGACGGGGTGTACATCAGAGCAAAGAGAGACAACAGGCCGAGGATGATCCAACAGGTTTACTAACAGGAATACAGGAACAGCACACGACAAGTCCAAATAAAACAGATTCGGGGGCACCTCCCGATAATCCAAAGTGCCAGATCACAACGTAATAGTCCTTTTCAGAGTCCCAGAAATCCCACACAATCCACTGGACGGCGAGGTCTGTCCGCAGATTCAGATCTCGCTCCCTTCCTCTTCAAAAACTCAACTCCCAACTGCATTTAGAAACAGGAGTGAATTGTTTGAGCTCGTGGGCCCGCCCCTCAAGGGTAGGGGTCTATGCAATGGTTGGGCCCACTAGAAGATTCTAGAAGGTTGGCTCCGAGATGTCTACAGGTTTGTGTAGTTGGCGTTATCCACTGCTTACGAAACAATGAGAAGTTCCCCTGGCTGTGTGGACAAGAGATAATTGCATTATGGGCCCAGAGACACAGGAGATGGGGGGAAGGTATGGTTACTTACATCCCAAGACATTTCAAAGTGTTCAGTAAGTACAACCAAAGGAAAGTGACATCACATCCTGACATAGTATTACAGCAAATACAGTGAGAAGGTAAAATACATCATGACACAAAGATTTATTTAATGAAGACTAAAATAGATGATTTCAATAAGAGCATGGTATACTCATGAAAAGATGGGACACATATATAGTCCTAGTTATAGTGTATAGTTGTGCTATACTACACCGTGTCCAGAATTGTTAGGCAAATGAGTATTTTGATCACATGATACTTTTTATACATGTTGTCCTACTCCAAGCTGTATAGGCTTGAGAGCCAACTACCAATTAAGTAAATAAGGTGATGTGCATCTCTGTAATGAGGAGGGGTGTGGTGTAACGACATCATCAACCTATATAAGGTGTGCTTAATTATTAGTCAACTTCCTTTCCTTTGGCAAAATGGGTCAGAATAGAGATTTGACGGGCTCTGCAAAGTCCAAAATTGTGAGATGTCTTGCAGAAGGATGCAGCAGTCTTGAAATTGCCAAACGTTTGAAGCATGATCACCGAACAATCAAGCGTTTCATGGCAAATAGCCAACAGGGTCACAAGAAGCGTGTTGGGCAAAAACGGCAAAAAATAACTGCCCATGAATTGAGGAAAATCAAGCGTGAAGCTGCCAAGATGACATTTGCCCCAGTTTGGCCTTATTTCAGAGCTGCAACATTACTGGAATATGAAAAAGCACAAGGTGTGCCATACTCAGGGACATGGCCAAGGTAAGGAAGGCTAAAAAACGACCACCTTTGAACAAGAAATATAAGATTAAACGTCAAGACTGGGCCAAGAAATATCTTAAGACTGATTTTTCAAAGGTTATATGGACTGATGAAATGAGAGTGACTCTTGATGGGCAGATGGATGGGCCAGAGGCTGGATCAGTAAAGGGCAGAGAGCTCCACTCCGACTCAGACGCCAGCAAGGTGGAGGTGGGGTACTGGTATGGGCTGGTATCATCAAAGATGAACTTGTGGGACCATTTCAGGTTGAGGATGGAGTGAAGCTCAACTCCCAGACCTACTGCCAGTTTCTGGAAGACAACTTCTTCAAGCAGTGGTACAGGAAGAAGTCGGTTTCGTTCAAGAAAAACATGATTTTCCTGCAGGACAATTCTCCATCACATGCATCCAACTACTCCACTGCGTGGCTGGCCAGTATAGATCAAAAAGATGAAAAATTAATGACATGGCCCCCTTGTTCACCTGATCTAAACCCCATAGAGAATCTGTGGTCCCCCATAAAATGTGAGATCTACAGGGAGGGAAAACAGTACACCTCTGGGAACAGTGTCTTGGAGGCTGTGGTGGCTGCTCCACGCAATGTTGATCGTAAACAGATCAAGCATCTGACAGAATCTATGGATGGTAGGCTGTTGAGTGTCATCATAAAGAAAGGTGGCTATATTGGTTACTAATTTTTTGGGATTTTGTTTTTGCATGTCAGAAATGTTTATTTCTAAATTTTGAGGAGTTATATTGGTTTACCTGGTGAAAATAAACAAGTGAAATGGGAATTTATTTGGTTTTTATTAAGTTGTCTAATAATTCTGCACAGTAATAGTTACCTGCACAAACAGATATCCTCCTAAGATAGCCAAATCTAAAAAAAAACCACTCAAACTTCCAAAAATATTAAGCTTTGATATGAGTCTTTTGGGTTGATTGAGAACATAGTTGTTGATCAATAATAAAAAATCCTCTAAAATACCACTTGCCTAATAATTCTGCACACAGTGTAGAAAAGTACTATAGGTAGAAACACTGTGGAAAAAATATAGTAAAGGTTTTAAGTAGGACAAAATCGTCTCAAAGAAAACAGTTTGGACTATTGCTCACTGTTAATGCTTCAGCCTCTCAAATAGGCTTGAGCGGTAACATGTTATTGAAAGAGTGTAATAAAAGTTAATTCTATAGACACATTCCTTCCCTTTATATAAAATACATGAGGAACTACACATTGCATAATTTGAGAACAAAAAATAGTAGTGGGTCCTGAATAGTGATGGGTAAACTCACCGATGTTCGAGATCGGGAGACTCGCTGAAGCTTTTTGTGAAGTCCAAGATCGGGGCTAGAGATAACGCAGACTTGTGTTTGAACCCCGAGCTTGGACTTTACAGTTATTGGAACACTGTCATTATACTTACTGGTCCCACAATGCATCCTGCAGACCTGCTGTCTCCCAGCTGCTTCTGCTTCTGGGTCTGATCATTAACTTCCGGGGGTATTCACTGCACTACTCGTCATTCACTGCACTACTTGTCATTCGGCAGTCTTTGGCTTTTTTCGGCTGTGTTTGCGGTGACATCAGTGTTCACCCGAGTCCATGGCTTAGCGATGGACTTGATTGAACTTTGACTGTCACTGTCAGAGTCAGCCTGCTTCTCACTCTATAGAGACGCTTGTCTGTATAGAGCAATGAAGCAGAGCTGACATTGCTCTCCCTATGGACTACGTTGGACTAAGGATTTTTTTATAATAAAGATAGGATTTTTAGTTATGATTTTTTGATCATATCTTATTCCACTTTTTTTAGCTGTATGATGATGTCGTTTTTGGTAGAAGGACTTGTGCTGACGTCATACCCATGTGACCAGAAGGGGCAGGGCCTCAGCCAACATAGCTAAAACCAGGAAGCAAAATTATTTTTCTATTGGTTGAGACCACACCCCCTTCTTGTCACATGGGTATGACAACAGCACAAGTCCTTCTAGCCTTTAGCAAAATTATTCTATAATATAATTAGCATACATAACAGATAGGAGGAGGAACAACAGCCAGAGGGGCAGGATTCACTATGAATACCCCCCCTGCTATCAGTTGATTGGTAGCTGATGATTGGTAGTCATTCAAAAAGCTGCTCATTTACAAACTTTACTTGCTTGTGTTTCAAAACCTTTACATCCTAGCTGACAACTAAAGGTATGTATAGAATCAGCATAATAGTGCCAGTATAGCATTGGCTTTAGGTTATATAGGAAAATCCTGGTGATTGGTACGCTTTAAAGCTGAAGGAAAAAAACAGGAACCTGGCAAAATGTGGCTCAATCTGAACTGCTGTTAATAAAATGATGGTCCAGTTCATAGTATAAATCAAAAGATGCTTTAATATTGATACATTTTGAAGTTACTCCCCACTTCATCCTCAGAATAGGCACTAAATTCCAAATTATTCACAGCAGAGCAGATCGAGTTACATTTTGCCAGGTTCCTGTTTATTTCCAGAAGCAGGGCAGGTAATAGAAATATATTGGAAAAATCATTATTAGGAAGAGTTAAGACATATAAAAGGGACTTAAATTAGAAGTGGAAATCCTCTCTAACCCCTTAGTCTATACTGGTACGTCCTAAGCGGGCATAGTGTAATCACCAGCGGCTGCTGCGGGCAGCTACTGGTGATCTGTGCACATGTCAGCTGAATTGAACACTTGACATGTGTGCCTCACAGACACGAGTTGATCCGTGACCTGTCCATGCCTGTTAACCCCTTAAACTGTGATGTTAAAATGTGACATCGCAATTTAAATCCCAGCCGCGGTAAATCTTCACTTACCTGGCTCTATCGGCGGCGCTGTGATGTGATAAATGTGAGCCGATGGTTGTCATGATAGCACAGGGTCATGTGATGACTCCTGTATCTAGCATTTATTATTATTATTTATTATTATAGCACCATCAATTACATTGCGCTTTACATGTGAAAGGGGTATACATAATAGGGACAAGTACAATAATCATAAACAATACAAGACACAGACAGCTACAGGATGATAGAGGTCCCTGCCCTCGAGGGCTCACAGTCTACAAGGGATGGGTGAAGATACAGTAGGTTAGTTTAGAGCAGATTGTGCGGTGCTGTATCAAACTGAGGGTTACAGCAAGTTGTAGGCTTGTCGGAAGAGGTGGGTCTTCAGGTTCCTTTTAAAGCTTGTCAAGGTAGACGAGAGTTTGATGTGTTGAGGCAGAGCATTCCAGAGTATGGGGGAGGCACGGTAGAAATCTTGGATGCAATGGTGGGAAGAGGAGATGAGAGTGGAGTAGAGAAGGAGATCTTGTGAGGATCGAAGGTTATGTGCAGGTAAGTACCGGGAGACTAGGTCACAGATGTAGGGAGGAGACAGGTTGTGGGTGGCTTTGTATGTCATGGTTAGTGTTTTGAACTGGAGTCATTGGGCAATAGGAAGCCAGTAAAGGGTTTGGCAGAGAGGAGAGGTCGGGAAGTAGCGGGGGGAAAGGTGGATTAGCCGGGTAGCATAGTTTAGAATAGATTGTAGGGGTGTGAGACTGTTAGAAAGGAGGTCACAGAGCATGAGGTTGCAATAATCCAGGCGGGAGATAATTAGGGCATGTACTAGGGTTTTTTCCGCTTCTTGGGAAAGGAATGTATGGATCCAGGAATGAGTCATTTCCTGTTTCACCTGGCCAAGTGCGGCCAGTGTCAAGAGGTGAGTGTTTTTGGTGATCACAGCTGTGTAGCTGTGATCAACAGAAATAAATGAGCAATCAGACTGCTGATCCTTATATTACCTTAGGGGGACTAGTAAATTAAAAAAAAAATAAAAGAACCTAAGAGTTCAAATCACCCCTGATCCGCCCCATTGAAATTAAAGGGTTAAAAAAATAAAAATATGCACCCATTTGGTATCGCCACATTCAGAAATTCCCAATCAACCAAAATATAAAATCAATTATTCTGATTGGTGAACAGCGTAGTGGCAAAAAAATTCCACATGCCAAAATTACGTTTTTTGGTTGCCCAAATTTTGTGCAAAATGCAATAACTGGCGATTAAAACATAGCATCTATGCAGATATGGTATCATTAAAAACGTCAGCATGAGACGCAAAAAAAAGCCATCACTGAGCTATAGATCCTAAAAAATGAGAACGCTACAGGTCGCGGAAAATCATGCAAAAAGTGTCCAACTTTTTTGGACAAACTTCTAGTTTTTTTTTTAACCTCTTAGCTAAAAGTAAACCTATACATATTTGGCATCTACAAACTTGTACAAACCGGAGGAATCATACCGACACATCAATTTTACCATATAGTGAACATGCTGAATAAAATATGCTCAAAACAATCATGCAATCTCTCATTTTTTGCAATTTTTCAGTACACTCTATGGTAAAACGTATGGTCTCATTTAAAATTACAACTCATCCCACAAAAAACAAGCCCTCATATGGCAAGATTGATGGAAAAATAAAAAAATTACGGCTCTCAGAAGAAGGGGAGCAAAAAGAACACCGAAAAACGGAAAATTAGCCAGAGGTAAAGGGGTTAAAGGAAATTGACAACTGATAATTGCTGCCTGAACCACGGGCTGCATGTATCATACTTTGTCGGCATGATTTCAGCTATATCTTTAACTGAATTTGTGTTATTTTAGAGAAAAACATGCAATTAAAACTTTTAAACCCATAAACAACCACAATACTGGTTGAAACCAGTGACACAAGGTCTAATATTTAAATAAATTTATTAAACAATATGTTCACAAATTTTAGATACAACAAGGTGTTTCAGTGAATATTAGTATAACACTCTCGGCACTAATGGACACATACATGGACAAAGTACACAAATATTACAAGGTCACATTCCAATCAAATTACAATTGGCTATGTAATTCTACACTAAATGTACGTAAAACAAGTGTATGACGATTGCAGTTGAAAAACAAATGGTATCAGACAGGGATTGGGAAACAGCACTGCGAATAAAAAGAAGAGCACATGCTCTATATGTAGGTAAGCCTTATAAGTAATAAACATCTGTGGTGATGAAATTAAATAATAAAGAATTAAGGCATCCTACACAATATGACAATGACAGTGTCGAATCACAAGCCCAGTCTGGATGCAGGATGCAAAGATATCTGTGTCAAATTAGAAGTGACAAAAATGATGGTCCATAGATATTATATCTTACTATAGTATACATATAGTTAAACAACCATAATAGTCTATATAAATGGAGTGACCATGGGAACAGTGGTAAACCTGAAACAAACTGTCAGATGTAAGACAGTAAAAAATTAGCTAACAAAGGCCAAAGGTCAGCAGGTGGTGGTCTTGTGACCATAAGTTCTATATTACCGGGTACCACTTAAATACCAAATGATCAACGCCTATACAGTACTACTATAATAACAGTGAGGAATGTACCTGAAAGTGTACTGTCTAGTGCTGTGTCCAGCAACCCAGATCCCCCGACACATGTTTCGCCCTTTAGCGTCCTCAGGGGGCGTGTCAGGGGTCAGGGACACCTTCATTAAATAGCGTAGCGTGACCAATCAAAAAGTTGCTATTGTATTGGCGCATGTTGTCATACAGCGCCATTATTATCACTTACTTCCTGGTTGCGCGATCCAGCGTCACATGACCGCGCAGTACCTGATAGGAAGTGCGAGCGGTCACATGAGGCTTGCAAAGGAAGTAAATTTAAATACATACATTATTCATAATACATCATCATTGTGCCATAAGGGTATAAAGTGATGAGTGCATAGATGAAAATAAACAGAAATGTAAAAAGACACTTATTACTAAGTAATAATTTATATAATTCTTTGTGTCGAAAAAAATAAATAAAATGCAAGCACTGATATGTGAAAAATTGTGCAAAAGTGACTAGTGCATAAACATAAGCAAAATGCTACTACAACAAAGTGCTAGTGCATAAATATACAGCCAATACTATACAAAAATATATATAGAAAATGTTTTAAAAAATCTCTTCAAAAATACTATATCAAAAATAGCCACTTTTCTAAAAAAAAGGGGGAGAAAGAACTCTTCAGGTTATATAATGGATGCCATTCAATTAACTGTAAGGCCTAGAACAAGGAATACTCAATGATGCCGGAACTCCATGTACTTTACATAAATACATCAAAAAGGTCACACACGCTGTATCTACAAAACGTCTTCTGCTTTCCTATAAGATCAATATTGTTAATTTATTTCTGCAGTTGTTTTTTTAGGGGTTGGCTCTAATCATGAGGGATGGATGGGGTTTTCGGACATCACCTGTTTCTTCATGTTGTTTTATTTTGGATTTTAACCTTTTTTTATTTTTTGTAGATATAGCGTGTGTGATCTTTTTGATGTATTTATGTGAAGTACATGGAGTTCCGGCATCATTGAGTCTTCCTTGTTCTAGGCCTCACGGTTAATTGAATGGCATCCATTATATCATCTGAAGAGTTCTTTCTCCCCCTTTTTTCAGTAAAGTAGCTATTTTTGATATAGTATTTTTGCAGAGAGTTTTTAAAAATGTTCTATATATATTTTTGTATAGTACTGGCTGTATATTTATGCACTAGCACTTTGTTGTAGTAGCATTTTGCTTATGTTTATGCACTAGTTACTTTTGCACAATTTTTCACATATCAGTGCTTGTATTTTATTTATTTTTTTTGACACAAAGTATTATAGAAATTATTACTTAGTAATAAGTGTCTTTTTACATTTCTGTTTTATTTTCATCTATGCACTCATTACTTTATACCCTTATGGCACAATGATGATATATTATGAATAATGTATGTATTTAAATTTGTGTTTCAATTGTTTATATGAGGTATATATTTATGGCCACTAGTATATATTAACGTTCTCACTTCACTATCTATTTATTAGTTTCACCAACTTCACTTTTTGTCCTTTATTACACTGTCTGGCAATTTGCCCTTTTTAAATATGGCCGACGTATAAAACACTTATCTATTCACACTATACATTTTGGGTGCCCTGGACCAAAATGGCCTTATATTGTTTTGCTGCTAGTGCGCATGCGTCGGCCGGCACCATTTTACTTCCGGTACGCGTCCCTTGCAAGCATCATGTGACCTCATGGGACCACGCTACGCTATTAAATGAAGGTGTCCCTGACCCCTGACACGCCCCCTGAGGACGCTTAAGTGCGAAACACGTGTCCGGGATCTGGGTTGCTGGACACAGCACTGGACGGTACACTTTCAAGTACATTCCTCACTGTTATTATAGTAGTACTGTATAGGCGTTGATCCTTTGGTATTTAAGTGGTACCCGGTAATATAGAACTTATGGTCACAAGACCACCACCTGCTGACCTTTGGCCTTTGTTAGGTAATTTTTTACTGTCTTAAATCTGACAGTTTGTTTCAGGTTTACCACTGTTCCCATGGTCACTCCATTTCTATAGACTATTATGGTTGTTTAACTATATATATACTATAGTAAGATATAATATCTATGGACCATCATTTTTGTCACTTCTAATTTGACACAGATATCTTTGCATCCTGCATCCAGACTGGGCTTGTGATTCGACACGGACATTGTCATATTGTGTGGGATTCCTTAATTCTTTATTATTTAATTTCATCACCACAGGTGTTTATTACTTATAAGGCTTACCTACATATAGGGCATGTGCTCCTCTTTTTATTCGTAGTGCCGTTCCCCAATCTCTGTCTGATACCATTTGGTTTTCAATTGCTATCGTCATACACTGGTTTATGTACATTTAATGCAGAAATACATAGCCAATTGTAATTTGATTGGAAAGTGACCTTATAATATTTGTGTACTTCTTCCATGTATGTGTCCATTAGTCCCGGGTGTTATACGAATATTCACTGAAACACCTTGTTGTATCTAAAATTTGTGAACATATTGTTTAATAAATTTATTTAAATATTAGACCTTGTGTCACTGGTTTCAACCAGTATTGTGGTTGTTTATGGGTTTAAAAGTTTATCCCAGTGTGGTCTGTGATATACGACTAATATAGGACTTGATGTTTAATGCAATTAAAACTGCAGGGGATGAAGCTGCATAAGTGACTAAATAGAAAGGTGGGTTGCTGGCGACTTCTCCTAGACCGCCACCAGTGACTCACAGGGATCTGCCTATATATTCATGCGGGAAAACACATCACTCAGGGGAGTGGGCAGGGAGAATCTACTGGGAACCAACCTTTCCAACTAGTCTCACATGTGGCATGTTCATCACCAGCTTTTAAAGTATATTTTTCTCTGACATCTGTAATAACTGTAGGTCTGAAGAGAATCCAGTGGGTCACAAACCAAAACAGAGCATAAATAAACAAGGGTTCCTTTACTGGGTTGAGAATTAGAGTATGATTCAGAATAAATAATGATTGACTTAAGAACCCCTCAAAGCACCACAAAAGTGGAATTAACACACTCCGCTTTTAGCCGGAATCAATGTGCCGATCTCAGAGTTAGAGTTGAGCGCGGTTCGCGGTTCTCCAGTTCTAGGCTCGAGTGATTTTGGGGGATGTTCGAGATCGAACTAGAACTCGAGCTTTTTGCTAAAGCTCGATAGTTCTAGATACGTTCGAGAACGGTTCTAGCAGCAAAAAGCAGGGCTTTTTACAGCTACAGTGTGCAGGAGCCATCGCTGGCAGCCAGCCAGAAGCTGGTAACCAAGATAAACATCGGGTATCCAACCAAAGCGCTTTGGTTAGTAACCCGATGTTTATCCTAGTTACGTGCAGGAAGCCCACACTTCCCCGCTCAGCTCGCTCCGCCCCCTCCTGCCCGCGGCATGTACACATACACACACATACACACACACACGGTCCCGCTCGGCTTACCTGCGGTGATGAAGTCCCGCCATCCCGACCTCAGCGCTGTCACTGTCCTCCATGGCCGCCGCTTGTCACATCACCTTCTCTCGCTTCCGACCCGAGACTGACTAGCGGTGACGTCACTGGCCTCTCGCGATACTTGGTGTGAAGGCACCGGTCATTGAACTCAGTGACAGGGGCTGTCAGTGTGCTGGAGATCAGTGCAGGTAGTGTACCTCGCTGACAGCAGCACTTGTCATCCCCTGCAGTGACCTGGGCTGACCCATTGATGTTAGCTCAGGTCACTGCACTGCTCTCCCAACCAATGGGGAACATCCTGCTCTTCATTGACTGGGACAGTGTGGATCGTCATGGCAACCCCTTGGATTACAGCAGACCTGGATTTGTTTTTCTTTCTAATAAATTGGTTAAAGAGGGAATGTTTTGGGGAGTGTTTTTTCAAATAAAAATGTGTTTGTCGTCTATTATTTTTTATTACTGACTAGGTTGGTAATGTCGGGTATCTGATAGACGCCTGACCTCACCAACCCCAGGGCTTGATGCCAGGTGACATTACACATCTGGTATTAACCCCATATATTACCCCGTTCGCCACCGCACCAGGGCGCGGGATGAGCTGGGGCGGAACACCAGGATTGGCGCATCTAATGGATGCGCCATTTCTGGGGCGGCTGCGGCCTCCTATTTTTAGGCTGGGGAGAGTCCAATAACCATGGACCTCCTTAGTCTGAGAATATCAGACCCCAGCTGTCTGCTTTACCTTGGCTGGTGATCCAATTTTGGGGGACCCCTACAGTTAGGTCCAGAAATATTTGGACAGTGACACAAGTTTTGTTATTTTAGCTGTTTACAAAAACATGTTCAGAAATACAATTATATATATAATATGGGCTGAAAGTGCACACTCCCAGCTGCAATATGAAAGTTTTCACATCCAAATCGGAGAAAGGGTTTAGGAATCATAGCTCTGTAATGCATAGCCTCCTCTTTTTCAAGGGACCAAAAGTAATTGGACAAGGGACTCTAAGGGCTGCAATTAACTCTGAAGGCGTCTCCCTCATTAACCTGTAATCAATGAAGTACTTAAAAGGTCTGGGGTTGATTACAGGTGTGTGGTTTTGCATTTGGAAGCTGTTGCTGTGACCAGACAACATGCGGTCTAAGGAACTCTCAATTGAGGTGAAGCAGAACATCCTGAGGCTGAAAAAAAAGAAAAAATCCAACAGAGAGATAGCAGACATGCTTGGAGTAGCAAAATCAACAGTCGGGTACATTCTGAGAAAAAAGGAATTGACTGGTGAGCTTGGGAACTCAAAAAGGCCTGGGCGTCCACGGATGACAACAGTGGTGGATGATCGCCGCATACTTTCTTTGGTGAAGAAGAACCCGTTCACAACATCAACTGAAGTCCAGAACACTCTCAGTGAAGTAGGTGTATCTGTCTCTAAGTCAACAGTAAAGAGAAGACTCCATGAAAGTAAATACAAAGGGTTCACATCTAGATGCAAACCATTCATCAATTCCAAAAATAGACAGGCCAGAGATAAATTTGCTGAAAAACACCTCATGAAGCCAGCTCAGTTCTGGAAAAGTATTCTATGGACAGATGAGACAAAGATCAACCTGTACCAGAATGATGGGAAGAAAAAAGTTTGAAGAAGAAAGGGAATGGCACATGATCCAAGGCACACCACATCCTCTGTAAAACATGGTGGAGGCAACGTGATGGCATGGGCATGCATGGCTTTCAATGGCACTGGGTCACTTGTGTTTATTGATGACATAACAGCAGACAAGAGTAGCCGGATGAATTCTGACGTGTACCGGGATATACTTTCAGCCCAGATTCAGCAAAATGCCGCAAAGTTGATCGGACGGCGCTTCATAGTACAGATGGACAATGACCCAAAGCATACAGCCAAAGCTACCCAGGAGTTCATGAGTGCAAAAAAGTGGAACATTCTGCAATGGCCAAGTCAATCACCAGATCTTAACCCAATTGAGAATGCATTTCACTTGCTCAAATCCAGACTTAAGACGGAAAGACCCACAAACAAGCAAGACCTGAAGGCTGCGGCTGTAAAGGCCTGGCAAAGCATTAAGAAGGAGGAAACCCAGCGTTTGGTGATGTCCATGGGTTCCAGACTTAAGGCAGTGATTGCCTCCAAAGGATTCACAACAAAATATTGAAAATAAAAATATTTTGTTTGGGTTTGGTTTATTTGTCCAATTACTTTTGACCTCCTAAAATGTGGAGTGTTTGTAAAGAAATGTGTACAATTCCTACAATTTCTATCAGATATTTTTGTTCAAACCTTCAAATTAAACGTTACAATCTGCACTTGAATTCTGTTGTAGAGGTTTCATTTCAAATCCAATGTGGTGGCATGCAGAGCCCAACTCGCGAAAATTGTGTCACTGTCCAAATATTTCTGGACCTAACTGTACGTGTTTTTTTTAATTATTTATTTAATTTAAAATAACAGCGTGGGGTGCCCTCAGTTTTGGATTACCAGCCAAGGTGAGGTTGCCAGCTGTGGTCTGCAGGCTGCAGCCGTCTGCTTTACCCTAGCTGGCTACAAAAATAGGGGGAACCCTACGTCATTTTTTTTTTTTTTTATTTTTTAGGCTAAATACAAAGCTAAGCACCCCTTAGTGCCACATGAAAGGCACCAAAGGGTGCAAAATTACAAAATGCAGGAGAGTGGGACATTATGTGTCTTTCTGCCATTATAATGACAGAAAAGACTGATATGAAGTGCACAAGCACAAGAAAATCACCAGAGCGCTCTAAGCTGTGAAAAGCAGTAGAAAATGGCACTGGAGTGAACATGTGACCGCCTCATGTAGGATGAAGCTATGGATCCTGGGTAAATTTATGCATTTACCCTCATTCAGTTTTTTTGCAGTACACAAAAAAAACGGAAGGCACACGGATGATAAACAGATGACATACGGACCGTCTACGGAACGGAAACGGATGCCACACGGATGCACCCGTGAAAAAAAACGGACTGTTTTTTGCAGACCACAAAAATGGATCGGTCGTGTTAATGTAGCCTTATTCTGATCTGCCGTTTATAAACAGCAAGCAGAAATAAGTGAATAACGCCCCCCAGCATCAGAAAATCTCCGGGGTTTCAGGGCTAGCTGAGACCCTGGAGATCATGATTCAGGACGGTTTTTCCGGTCCCCGCTCACGTGAACACAGGTATACACCGTACACCAATGATCACGTTACAGTAAATGACAGCGCCGGTAAAAAATTATTTATCTCCCATCTGGCATGAACAAACACTTCTCCACTTCTTCTCCATTTTTTCTCCACTTTTTCTCCACTTTTTCTCCATTTTTTCTCCACCTTTTTCTCCATTTTTTCTCCATTTTTTCTCCACTTTTTCTTCACTTTTTCTCCACTTTTTCTCCACTTTTTCTCCACTTTTTCTCCACTTTTTCTCCGTTCTTTTTCTATGGTCGGTCTACCCATTAGCTCTGCCATGCATAGTGTAGCTCTACACCTACTGCACATGTTACTTTATGATTGACATCTCTTTCGTACCAGAGCTGTCTAAGCCTACTCTGACCCCATATTTGTCATTACTATATTGTCCTTGTACTGTATTATGACATTTGTATCATGTGTTTCATTTCTTGCTGTGTTGCAATTTTTTTGCTGCATCCCAATTGTACCTCTACATTGTTCGAGTTTATGTTATTGTTCTCTCACTCTTATGTGATACTGATTATTGTCATTTTTCATGATTACATGCAGATAAGTCCAATCTGACGAAGGCTCAGGCCGAAACGTCATTTGTAACTTGTTTTGGACAAAAACATATATGCTTATGAAAAAATTTTTTTTCTTAATATGGACCAATAAAGAGTGATTTTGCATTACTATCCGTTGTGACTTACTGACTTAGTCTGGGAGATTTAGAGTGCCGAGGTTACTCACTAATTTTATCTATTATTACCTCTGAGCACCTATATACCAGTGAGCAGAGCTTCCTCTACAGTAGTTCTCCTGATTAGGCATGCCCTTACCTCATGAGCAGGGCATTGCAGCTTTGGTAGCAACCATTACGACATGGACTCTGCTGCTGTGGACCCGGGGAGAGTGAGTGCAGATTCATTGCACCCACACTCCTCACATGAAGGGTCCGCACTCCTAGAAAATGGGGGATACGTTCCCTGAGTGTCTCCCTCCCATATTCTAGACGGTCCAGAGTCGTCGTGGGACCCCTTTATTTTTTTTCTTACAACAAATTGGTGAAAGAGGAAATGTTTTGGGGACTGTTTTTTCAAATAAATTTCTTTTGTCGATTTTTTGGTTTTTTTAGTACTGACAGTTTATGATGTTGGGTATCTAATAGACGCCATGACATCACAAACTGCTGGGCTTGATCTCAGGTGACTTTACAGCTAGTATCAACCCGATTTATTACCGGTTTGCCACTGCACTAGGGCACGGGATGAGCTGGGGTGAAACGCCAGGATTGGCGCATCTAGTGGATGCGCCACGTCTGGGGTGCCTGCGGCCTGCTATTTTTAGGCTGTGAAGGCCCAATAACTATGGACCTTCCCACCCTGAGAATACCAGACCACAGCTGTCCGCTTTACCTTGGCTGGTGATCCAATTTGGAGGGGACCCTACTTTTTTTTGTGTAATTATTAATATTTATAAAATAATTATAAAAAAAGAGCCTGGGGGGACCTCCACATTGGATCCCCAACCACGGTAAAGCTGCCAGCTGTGGTTTTCAGGCTACAGACGTCTGGTTTACCCTAGCTGGCTATCAAAAATGGGGGGACCCAACGTCATTTTTTTTTTAACTATTTTTTAAATAGAAAAAATTAATGGGCTTCCCTGTATTTTGATTGCCAACCAAGGTAACGACAGGCAGATGGGGGTGGCAACCCATAGCTGTCTGCTTTATCTGCGCTGAGAATCAAAAATACCGCGGCGCGCTATGTCATTTTTTTTAAAGATTTATTTTTACAGCACTGTGATGTCCAGCAATCAAAATACAGGGAAGCCCATTTTGTTTTTAGTTATTTAAATAAATAATTAAAAAAAATATATATGGGCTCCCGCTGCATTTTTTGTATTGCTAGCTAAGGGTAATCCAAGCAGCTACTGGTTGCTAACCCCCACTGCTTGGTGTTACCTTCACTGGCAATGGAAAATCCATTGAAGCATTTTTTAATTTTTTGGCCAAAAAACTACAAAAAAAAGGACGTGAGTTTCGCCATATTTTTGTATGCTAGCCAGGTATAGCAGGCAGATGCTGGAAGAGTTGGATACAGCGCCAGAAGATGGCGCTTCTATGAAAGTGCCATTTTCTGAGGCGGCTG
Organism: Anomaloglossus baeobatrachus; assembly: GCF_048569485.1. Classification (NCBI taxonomy): domain Eukaryota; kingdom Metazoa; phylum Chordata; class Amphibia; order Anura; family Aromobatidae; genus Anomaloglossus; species Anomaloglossus baeobatrachus. Next base: position 384,808,597 of record NC_134356.1, on the reverse strand, counting down.
CAGACTGCAATTCGCAGCAGTGGGGCCCAGAAAGCTCAGGCCAACCTGTGCTGCGTATTCCAATCCCCAGCTGCCTAGATGTACCTGGCTGGACACAAAAATGGAGTGAAGCCTACGTCATTTGTTTTCTAATTATTTCATGAAATTCATGAAATAATAAAAAAACGCTTCCCTTTATTTTTGGTTCCCAGCCGGGTACAAATAGGCAACTGGGGGTTGGGGGCAGCCGTACGTACCTGCCTGCTGTACCTGGCTAGCATATAAAAATATGGAGAAGCCCACATAATTTTTTCAGCAAAAAACTTCTGCATACAGTCCTGGATGGAGTATGCTGAGTATGCTGAGCCTTGTAGTTCTGCAGCTGCTGTGTGTCTGTATGGAGAAGAGCAGACAGCAGCTGCAGAACTACAAGGCTTAGCATACTACATCCAGGACTGTATGCAGAAGTTTTTTGCCCACCAAAATAATGACGTGGGCTTCGCCATATTTTTGTATGCTAGCCAGGTACAGCATGCAGCCACGGGCTGCCTCCAACCCCCAGTTGCCTATTTGTACCCGGCTGGGAACCAAAAATATAGGAAAGCCCTTTTTTTTTTTAATTATTTCACTTATTTCATGAAATAATTAAAAAACAAATGACGTGGGCTTCGCCCCATTTTTGTGTCCAGCCGGGTACAACTAGGCAGCTGGGGATAGGAATCCGCAGCACAGGTTAGCCCGAGGTTTCTGGGCGCCTCTGCTGCGAATTTCAGTCCGCAGCCGTCCCAGAAAATGGCGCTCTCATAGAAGCGCCATCATCTGGCGCTGTATCCAACTCTTCCAACAGCCCTGGAGCCGGGTGGCTTGTTGGGTAATCATGAGTTAATACTGGCTTTGTTTTACTAGCCAGTATTAAGCCAGAGATTCTTAATGTCAGGCACGTTTGACCCGGCCATTAAGAATCTCCAATAAAGGGTTAAAAAAAAGACACCACACAGAGAAAAAATACTTTATTAGAAATAAATACACAGACACATTAGAGACTCCATCTTTATTACCCCCTGTCAGCCCAATAAATCCCCAATAAACCAGCGCTGATAAGAGGTTTTTAATAGAGGCTTAAATTATAAGCAGCAATTTCAGTGTTCCAAGTGCCTTTAAATGAATTTGAAGAAACTGCACATCAGGATTGTAGTGAGGATTGTAGTGAGGATGAGGTGCCCCAGCCCATTACTTGATGGGCTGGGGCACCTCATCCTCACTACAATCCTCACTAGTGTAGTAGTAGTGACGATTGTAGTGAGGATGAGGTGCCCCAGCCCATTACTTGATGGGCTGGGGCACCTCATCCTCACTACAATCCTCACTACAATCGGGAAGCAGCGTGCAGCCTTCACTCCGTGAGTGATCAGTGCTGCTAGCGGTAACAGCGGTAACGCTGACAAACGCGTTACCATAGCAACGGTGCTCCCGGAGCCGCGGTTAGCGGTGACGTCACCGCTAACTGCGTTGCTATGGCAACGGTGATCTCCGTTAATGACCGGCTGTGTCAGCCGGTCCCTAACGGAACGGGGAGTCGACCGTGTGCTAGAGCATATCGCCGGTACACGGCGATACACAAATGTGCACCGTGTACCGGAGAGATGCACTCACAGGTCCTACATGACGTGTCATAGCCATGTGACCAGTCTGTAGCCAATGAGATAATAGCCACGTGACAGGTCACATGGCTATTTTGACGTCACGATAGGTCCTGCTTCTCCGCTGGCAGTGCCGGTCACGGGGAGGATTCAGCGATCATCGGATGGAATAGCGGCAGGAGACAGAGTGCAGGAGGGATCGCGGGGACCGGTAAGTGTCATGGCAATGTTTATTAACTGTTTGTGTACATTTATCATGCATTTTTATGTGTTTGTGATTGCCTCCCATTATAGCCTATTGGTTCGAGTTCGGTTCGTCGAACGTTCAACGAACCGAACTCGAACGGGACCCCCGTTCGGCGAACTGACCTCGAGCCGAACCGCGACCAGTTCGCTCATCTCTACTCAGAGTTCCCGGGTTATGTATATTACCTCAGGAACTGGGAATAAATTTACCTACTCATCAGGTTGAACAAAGTAAAACAATTAACTATGAAGGGAAGAGGTGTAAATCCAATGGGGGCATCTGAGGGAACCTCTGAGATTGCGCACTGAGTATAACTTATCACCACTAATAATAAAGCCTTAAATTTTACCAATGTTGGTTTTACACTGAACAAAGGTATACCCGGGTATCTTAAAGTTATGGTATCGTTAACTTCAAGGGAAGTTTCACACAGGCCTGTGGTCCGAGTCCGCTGTATATAATTCCAAAGAAGGAAGAAAAAGGAAACACAAAAATCTTCTTCTTGCTCTAAGGATGTCTTCACCCCGGTCCTGCCACGCAGGGACCCTGGACTTAGTCGATATTAGCCAATTACTCTACACAGAACACGGTTTCAGGTCTACAGCACTGTAGTAATCCTCAGACAGGACACAGGCTTCCTCGGTCCAGAGAACAGCCCTCCCCTCAGGAAATTGGGGCTCCTTTCTCTCACACAACACGGTCCAATTTCTTCAGCACCGCTCCTGGTTCTTTTTTGAGGAAAAGATAATGAAAAAAAAAAATAGACTCCAACAGTCTCTCTGATCTCTTTCTCTTTTCATTCTCTTATTAGCCCGGAGTCACACAACTGTCTCTCTCAGGCAGCCTGGGCTCAGCACACTTTCTTTGAGGTAACTCTTGCATCTACAGGGTCTCTGACCCACAACCCTGCTGATCAGTGCAGGCAGGCAGGACTCACAGGGTCCTACTGCACTACTGACACAATCACATCTCAGACTCTCACACATCCCAAAATGTTTCACAGTTAAACATACCTGGCTAAAATCATGCATCCAGTGTCTGGATATATGCACCCCATGGTTCGGACAGCATGTATCAGCTGTCAGGTGGTTCCCATTGACCCATAAGGGTTAATAGTTTAATTTTTAAGATGAGCTTATGACAAGGAGGGGAGCTATATGGAAGGTTTTCTTTTCCTCTGAACAAGCAGTATTATGTCACATACCCATTGACAGATACTTATGGCTCATCATTTGCTGTCTTCTTACTAGAGTGCACTGGGGCAGCAAATGTGCTTCTTTATGTGTTATAACATGATTATGAAGGACAAAGTTCTGTTGCTTGCAATCAGGCTTTTGTTGTGCTCCAAATGCTTCACTGGATGTTCTCTAATCCCCCTTGAGAAAGACATCCTAGGGCAATCAAGCCATTTAAGTATTCACAGAAGTATTTTTAGCATGTGAATGCCACTACCATTTTGCATCTTTAAAACTGTACTTTTATCCAAAACGCTTGTTTACGCTCACAAGTCAGCCTTGTAATAAGCATTTGTATGTGTGGTTTAAACTAGTAAAATGGGAATGACTTCAGACATACTAGATAAATTGGAGAAAGACAACAAATATTGAATTTTTGATCTGTAAAACATCATAAATATGGTATTTATTTTACATAAAACAAGCCCGCATTTTAATATTGTCTTCACATGTACAATAAAAATTCTCGATGCAATACATGTCAGCAGTAATATTCACTTCATTAATAAATGTAAGGAGGCTGTTTAATGATACAATGTTTTTAATTAAGCAGCATTCCCAGAGAGAGCAAATGATACAACGATGAAAATAATTTCAGCATCTGCTACTTATTGCTGCTGCATTGACAAGAAGGGTAATATATTACTGTAACAATGATATTCCTGCTTGTCTCTAGGGACACTTTTCTTACCAGTTCTAACTTTATGACTGGAAATGGTTCTTCATTACCTCTTCCCAATAATCAGATTATGTAAATACATTTTAAACAGTTTTTACTGTAATTGAAATACCTCCTTCACTAAACACTGGCTGTATAGTAAATTAAAGAATATCTCACTTTTTTCAAATAAACTGCATTCTATTTTGTATGTTTTCCTTTACCTTTAGGTTGATATTTACTTTTTACTTAGAGAAACCATATTGACAAGAAAACCATCAACAAATGGTTGTTTGCAGATGTATTATTTGCACTGTGACTTGAAAAAGCATTCATACCCTGTGAACTTTTCCACATTTTTTCCCATTACACCCAACAAACAAATTTATGTTATTGGGATTATATGTGATATACTATCACAAAGTAGAAAACATTTATGAAGTGTTACAAAAAAGATACATGGTTTGCTAAACAAATTAAAAATATATATCAGAAAATTAGGATATGCAGTTGTATTTAGCCTTGTAAGTCAATACTTACTCCATCCATCTTCCCATAAACTCTGATGAGCTTTTCTGTCCCTGCTGAAGAAAAGCATCACCACAACATGATATTTGACTGTGCAGATGGTATTTTAAGGGTGATGTCCAGTGTTAGTATTCCATCACACATAACATTTTGCATTTAGCCCAAAAGGTTTTCCTTTTGCCCCATGTGACCAAAGCACCTTCTTCTACCTGCTAGCTGTGTCCTCTACTGGACTTTTTGCACAAAATGAGTCTTCTTATTAGAGATGAGCGATGTTTGAGGTTCGAGGTTCGCCAATTTCATGTGATTTTGAGGGGTTTTCGAGTTGTTCGATGAACTCGAACTATTTGCTAAAAGTTCGGCAGTTCGAGTTACATTCGAGAACGGTTCGAGCACAAAAAACGTGGCTTTTCACAGTAAGTATGTACACACCTTTCGTATCTGCATGCGTCCTGCGTCCCCAGCACAATTCCTCTCTCTTTCCTACTCACCGATCACGGGCGTCTCACTAAACGGCTGTCACAAATCTCCAGCGGCATTTCCACTTTTGAAAATGGCTGCCGCTTCATTATTCAATTAGTTATTCCGTGCTTAACCCGCCCACCGGCGCCCATGATTGGTTGCAGTCAGACACGCCTCCACGTCTCACTGCAACCAATCACAGCCGCCGGCGGGCGGCTCTATATCGTGCAGTAAAATAAATAAATAATAATAAAAAAAAATGTGGTTCCCCCCATATTTGATACCAGCCAGGATAAAGCCACATGGCTGGAGGCTGGTATTGTCAGGATGGAGAGCACCACATTATGGGGAGCCAACCACCCTAACATTATCAGCAGGCAGGCGCCCAGAATTGCCGCATCCATTAGATGCGGCAGTCCCGGGTCTCCACCCAGCTCATCTCAAATTGCCCTGGTGCAGTGGTAAACGGGGTAATAAGGAGTTAACCATGCCAGGCATCTCCCCGAGACACATTCCATGATTAAACTATCAGTGAAAGTAAAGAAACACACAGCGAAAAATCCTTTATTTGGAATAAAAGACAAAAAAACCTCATTTATCTTTTTATTAATCCCCAAACAACAATCCAGGTTCGACGTAATCCACACGACACTGTCAGCTCTGCTACATGAAGATGACAGGGAGCGACCTGTGTCCTCTCCACGTAGCACCTGAAGGGAGCCGCACTGTCACCAGACTTCCCTCTGCAATGTAGACGTCAAGATTATCAAATCTGCCTATGTTTCTCAATATAGCCAGTGGCTCAATGGTTAGAGCTCCCGTATAAGAAGCATGAGTTCACGAGTTCAAGACCTGGGTGTCCCGGTAAATAATCTAATTTATTTTTCATTTTAAATTATACCATAATTATTATTTATTTATAATTACACTTTATTTAATTATGCACTGAGGGGAGGAGCCAGACATCAGCTGTGAGCCGCAGGACACACCTCTAAAATCGGAGCAGTTCACGGAATGAGGCTGCATTGCCCTCTCCTCTCTCTCTCTTTCTCTCTCTCTCCCTCTCTCTCCCTCTCCCTTTCTCTCTCTCTTTTTCTCTCTTTTTCTCTTTTTCCCTCTCTCTCTTTCTCCTCTCTCTTCTCTCTCTCTTTTTATCTCTTTCTCCTCTCTCTTCTCTCTCTTTTTATCTCTCTCTCTTTCTCTCTCTCTTTCTCTTTCTCTCTCTTTTTCTCTCTTCCTCTCTTTTTTTCTCTCTTTTTCTCAGTCTCTCTTTTTCTCTTTTTCCCTCTCTTTCTCCCTCTTCTCTCTCTCCCTCTCTCTTTCTCTCTCTCTCTCACACTATCTCTTCTCTCTCTTCTCTCTCTCCCTCTCTTTTTCTTTCTCTCTCCCTCTCTCTCTCTAGCTCTCTCCTCTCTCTCTCTTTTTCTCTTTCTCTCTTTTTCTCTTTTTCTCAGTCTCTCTTTTTCTCTTTTTCCCTCTCTGTCTCTCTCTCCTATCTCTCTCTATCTCTCTCTCCTTTTCTCTCTCTTTATCTCTTTTTCTCTCTTTCTCTCTCTCTTTTTCCCTCTCTCTTTTTCTCTCTTTTTCCCTCTCTCTCTCCTCACTCTTTCCCTCTCTCCTCTCTCTTCTCTCTCTAGCTCCCGCTCTCTCTATCTCTCTTTTTTTCTCTCTCTCTTTCTCTCGCTCTCTATCGTCTCTCTCTCTCTTTTTCTCTTTCTCTTTTTCCCTATTTTCTCTCTCTTTTTTCCTCTCTCTCTCCTCTCTCTTTTATATCTGTCTCTCTCTACCTCTCTCTTTTTCTCTCTCTTTCTCCCTCTCTCCCTCCACTCTCTCTCACTCCCTCTCTCTCTTTTTTTCTCTTTCTCTCTTTCTTTCCCTCTCTCCTTCTCTCTTTCTTCTCACTTCTCTCTCTAGCTCCCGCTCTCTCTCTCTTTTTTTCTCTCTCTTTCTTTCTCTCTTTCTCTCTCTTTCTCTCCCTCTCTCTATCGTCTCTCTCTCTCTTTTTCTCTCTCTATTTTTCTCTCTCCTCTCTCTTTTATCTCTGTCTCTCTCTACCTCTCTCTTTTTCTCTCTTTCTCCCTCTCTCTTTCTTTCTCCCTCTCTCCCTCCTCTATCTCTTTCTTTCTTTCCCTCTCTCTTTCTCTCTCTCTTTTTCCCTCTCTCTCCTCTCTCTTCTCTCTCTTCTCTCTCTCTCTTTCTCTCTCTCTTCTCTCTTTTTCTCAGTCTCTCTTTTTCTCTTTTTCCCTCTCTCTCTCTTTTCTCTCTTTCTTTTTCTCAGTCTCTCTTTTTCTATTTTTCCCTCTCTCTCTCTCATTCTCTCTCCCCCTCTCTCTCTCATATCTCTCTTTCTTTTTCTCTGTGTCTCTTTTTCCCTCTCTCTCTTTCTCTCTCTTTCTCTCTCTCTCTCTCCCACGTCTAAGTGTGGAGAGGCGGCTAGTGCGCATGCGTGCGCCGATTTACCCCAGTCAGAGTCTAAGCCGGGTGTTTTGCCTAGTGAGCATGCTCAGCCTGTTTGTGTTAGGTCTGAGACTAAGTCCTCAGTTCAGGCTACTGAGCATGCTCCCACAATTAACCCTAACAGCCTCTTTGCACAGGTACATGGACTTCGTGTTGTGTCTAAGTTCTGGGATGTGCCTACTGAGCATGCTCAAACTGATAGTCTGCTTTCTAAGCCTGTTGCTCAGGCTACTGAGCATGCTCAGGCACTTAGTGCATCAGAGGCTAGGTCCGGTAAGGAAATCACTGAGCATGTCCGTGAGGTGGCAGGCCCTGATAGGGCAGAGGGTGTCAGGTGTCCTGATGACGTGGCAACTCTGGACTGGCTCACAGAGGCCCGCCCCTATGATCTGGCACCTCACCATTGGTCGTCAGACGATGGCTGGTGAAGTGTTTGGGGCGTGGCTGCCATGAGGTCATCAATGACGTGGCGGTTCTGGATAGATCGCATGTGACGTCACTGATGACATGGCACTCTGCTATTGGACCTTGGTGGTTCCACCCTGGGTTTGGGGCGGACCCAGGTTATAAAAGGGGCTGGAGACAACATGGAGGTGCGCATTCTTCATTTAGAGTTCTTGGTGGCATAAGCCTTGTTGGAAGCAGTAGGTAGGGCTAGGTGAACGGTGCTTGTCACGCCATGATTCGTGGCTCAGCACATGAGGGTCAGGCGCCGTGCTTCCTTGCTAGAGATGAGCGAACCGGTCCCGGTTCGGCTCGAGGTCGGTTCGCCGAACGGAGGTCCCGTCCGAGTTCGGCTCGTCGAACGTTCGACGAACCGAACTCGAACTGCATAGGAAACAATGGCAGGCAATCACAAACACATAAAAACACCTAGAAAACACCCTCAAAGGTGTCCAAAAGGTGATAAATAACTCACAACACAACACAAACACATGGGAAAGTGACAAGGACATATACTCATGCGAAAACAAAAGAGCTGGACAAGGAAAAAGAGGAGGACACACAGATATATGAGTATATGCAAGGAAACATCGATTCCATTATTGTGCAACTTGAGCCCTGCTCATTTTAGGCTTCCAATCTGGATAAATTGCCTGAGCTCGCCATGTACGCCTTGGGGATCTTGTCGTGTCCTGCAGCCAGCGTTCTCTCGTAACCTGTCTTCAGTGCTGCTGGGGGTCTGCTGGCAGATAAGCACACGTGTCTGTCCACTGACAATGTGGACATGGCTCTCAGAGGACTTTTCTTCCCCTGGGTCAGTCAAGTGGGGTGTGTGTGGCCCAATTAGTGGCAACGAGGGAGACTGTGGTTGGAGTCCCCTCGCTGTGTTTCTAAAAGAACCAAAATGAACAAATCATGGCTCTCAGAGGACTTTTCTTCCCCTGGTTGAGCCAGGGGACGGGAAAGTCACGCGTATTTTTGAGAGTGCTTCATGCAAAGCATCTTTTTCATTTTGAAAAGGGGCATCAACTGATGTCAGTCAAGTGGGGTGTGTGTGGCCCAATTAGTGGCAACGAGGGAGACTGTGGTTGGAGTCCCCTCGCTGTGTTTCTAAAAGAACCAAGATGAACAAGTCATGGCTCTCAGAGGACTTTTCTTCCCCTGGGTCAGCAAGGGGACGGGAAAGGCACGCGTATTTTTGAGAGTGCTTCATGCAAAGCATCTTTTTCTTTTTCAAAAGAGGGCTCAACCGATGCCAGTCAAGTGGGGTGTGTGTGGCCCAGTTAGTGGAAACAAGGGAGACTGTGGTTGGAGTCCCCTCGCTGTGTTTCTAAAAGAACCAAGATGAACAAGTCATGGCTCTCAGAGGACTTTTCTTCCCCTGGGTCAGCCAGGGGACGGGAAAGGCACGCGTATTTTTGAGAGTGCTTCATGCAAAGCATCTTTTCCTTTTTCAAAAGGGGGGTCAACTGATGCCAGTCAAGTGGGGTGTGTGTGTCCCAATTAGTGCCAATGAGGGAGACTGTGGTTGGAGTCCCCTCGCTGTGTTTCTAAAAGAACCAAGATGAACAAGTCATGGCTCTCAGAGGACTTTTCTTCCCCTGGTTGAGCCAGGGGACGGGAAAGTCACGCGTATTTTTGAGAGTGCTTCATGCAAAGCATCTTTTTCATTTTGAAAAGGGGCATCAACTGATGTCAGTCAAGTGGGGTGTGTGTGGCCCAATTAGTGGCAACGAGGGAGACTGTGGTTGGAGTCCCCTCGCTGTGTTTCTAAAAGAACCAAGATGAACAAGTCATGGCTCTCAGAGGACTTTTCTTCCCCTGGGTCAGCAAGGGGACGGGAAAGGCACGCGTATTTTTGAGAGTGCTTCATGCAAAGCATCTTTTTCTTTTTCAAAAGAGGGCTCAACCGATGCCAGTCAAGTGGGGTGTGTGTGGCCCAGTTAGTGGAAACAAGGGAGACTGTGGTTGGAGTCCCCTCGCTGTGTTTCTAAAAGAACCAAGATGAACAAGTCATGGCTCTCAGAGGACTTTTCTTCCCCTGGGTCAGCCAGGGGACGGGAAAGGCACGCGTATTTTTGAGAGTGCTTCATGCAAAGCATCTTTTCCTTTTTCAAAAGGGGGGTCAACTGATGCCAGTCAAGTGGGGTGTGTGTGTCCCAATTAGTGCCAATGAGGGAGACTGTGGTTGGAGTCCCCTCGCTGTGTTTCTAAAAGAACCAAGATGAACAAGTCATGGCTCTCAGAGGACTTTTCTTCCCCTGGGTCAGCCAGGGGACGGGAAAGGCACGCGTATTTTTGAGAGTGCTTCATGCAAAGCATCTTTTCCTTTTTCAAAAGGGGGGTCAACTGATGCCAGTCAAGTGGGGTGTGTGTGGCCCAGTTAGTGGAAACGAGGGAGACTGTGCTTGGAGTCCCCTCGCTGTGTTTCTAAAAGAACCAAGATGAACAAGTCATGGCTCTCAGAGGACTTTTCTTCCCCTGGGTCAGCCAGGGGACGGGAAAGGCACGCGTATTTTTGAGAGTGCTTCATGCAAAGCATCTTTTTCTTTTTCAAAAGGGGGCTCAACCGATGCCAGTCAAGTTGGGTGTGTGTGGCCCAGTTAGTGGAAACGAGGGAGACTGTGGTTGGAGTCCCCTCGCTGTGTTTCTAAAAGAACCAAGATGAACAAGTCATGGCTCTCAGAGGACTTTTCTTCCCCTGGGTCAGCCAGGGGACGGGAAAGGCACGCGTATTTTTGAGAGTGCTTCATGCAAAGCATCTTTTTCTTTTTCAAAAGGGGGCTCAACCGATGCCAGTCAAGTGGGGTGTGTGTGGCCCAGTTAGTGGAAACGAGGGAGACTGTGGTTGGAGTCCCCTCGCTGTGTTTCTAAAAGAACCAAGATGAACAAGTCATGGCTCTCAGAGGACTTTTCTTCCCCTGGGTCAGCCAGGGGACGGGAAAGGCACGCGTATTTTTGAGAGTGCTTCATGCAAAGCATCTTTTTCATCTTGAAAATTGTGTCAACTGATGCCAGTCAAGTGGGGTGTGTGTGGCCCAGTTAGTGGAAATGAGGGAGACTGTGGTTGGAGTCCCCTCGCTGTGTTTCTAAAAGAACCAAGATGAACAAGTCATGGCTCTCAGAGGACTTTTCTTCCCCTGGGTCAGCCAGGGGACGGGAAAGGCACGCGTATTTTTGAGAGTGCTTCAGGCAAAGCATCTTTTTCTTTTTCAAAAGGGGGCTCAACCGATGCCAGTCAAGTGGGGTGTGTGTGGCCCAGTTAGTGGAAATGAGGGAGACTGTGGTTGGAGTCCCCTCGCTGTGTTTCTAAAAGAACCAAGATGAACAAGTCATGGCTCTCAGAGGACTTTTCTTCCCCTGGGTCAGCCAGGGGACGGGAAAGGCACGCGTATTTTTGAGAGTGCTTCATGCAAACCATCTTTTCCTTTTTCAAAAGGGGGGTCAACTGATGCCAGTCAAGTGGGGTGTATGTGGCCCAATTAGTGGCAACGAGGGAGACTGTGGTTGGAGTCCCCTCGCTGTGTTTCTAAAAGAACCAAGATGAACAAGTCATGGCTCTCAGAGGACTTTTCTTCCCCTGGGTCAGCCAGGTGACGGGAAAGGCACGCGTATTTTTGAGAGTGCTTCATGCAAAGCATCTTTTCCTTTTTCAAAAGGGGGGTCAACTGATGCCAGTCAAGTGGGGTGTGTGTGGCCCAGTTAGTGGAAACGAGGGAGACTGTGGTTGGAGTCCCCTCGCTGTGTTTCTAAAAGAACCAAGATGAACAAGTCATGGCTCTCAGAGGACTTTTCTTCCCCTGGGTCAGCCAGGGGACGGGAAAGGCACGCGTATTTTTGAGAGTGCTTCATGCAAAGCATCTTTTCCTTTTTCAAAAGGGGGGTCAACTGATGCCAGTCAAGTGGGGTGTGTGTGGCCCAGTTAGTGGAAACGAGGGAGACTGTGGTTGGAGTCCCCTTACTGTGTTTTACATGCTTTTAGAAGGGCATGACATGGCTTAGAGGTTGACTTTCAGCATCTGGAAACTGTTGGCTACCAAAATGCTGCCTTTCCAACCTTTTTAACCGAGGATTTTCGAGACCTTATGCCCATCGCAGTGCCCCAAGAGCCGATGCCCAGGTGCCACTCCTTCTCCAACAAAGGCGTGCACGCGCTGCACCTGGAAACTGTTGGCTACCAAAATGCTGCCTTCCAACCTTTTTAACCGAGGATTTTCGAGACCTTATGCCCATCGCAGTGCCCCAAGAGCTGATGCCCAGGCGCCACTCCTTCTCCAACAAAGGCGTGCACGCGCTACACCAGCATGTCGCACTAAACATCACTGATTCCTTGAGAAACTCTGTGTGACAGGGTGCATTTCACCACAGATAATTGGCCCAGTAAGCATGGACAGGGGCGTTACATGTCGCTGACTGGGCAATGAGTTACTGTGGGGAGACATGGAGAAGGGTCTGCTGTACAAGTCTTGCCGTCCCCACGAGTTGTTTCAATCCTTCTTCTGTATGTAGAAGTTAATACACTGCTTCTGCCTCTTCAACCTCGTGTGGGTCCTCCACCTTGGCGCAAACCCTGTGTGGTCAGGCCACCCTTCCTTGTAACTGCGCACAAGGAATACCACACACCTCCTTACTATGCTGGCAGCAGAGCTCAATGCCGTCAGGCGGTCAAAGGTTTACTTTGAAATGTATGGGAAATGTGAGTCACACCGCTGAGAAGTTGTGGACGGTTAGCTCTGGAGACTGAGTTTCATCAATGGTTATCTCCACTCAACCAGCAGCCAGGGAAGGCCGGGTGCGACAATGATGCAAACATGGGTGCGGCCCTTCGCTGTGACAATGTGACACACGTGCCTTGTGTGGTTCACGTGTTGAACCTGGTTGTCCAGCAATTTTTAAAGCACTATCCTGGCCCACATGGCCTTCTGCAGAGAGCACGGTGTAACGCCTTCCTTGATCCACACACTCAGATGGGCTGTAAATGATAGGCTAGAGGGAAGCCACTCACCAAGCAGGACCCCTAGAACCCTGAAACCCTTTAACCCCTATACAGGGATTAGGAATTACACAGGGCCCAAGGTGATTAATACCTGTGGAAGGCTGCAGTTCCAGAGAATAGTAGTCAGGCAGGGTCAAAACATTAATTGAGGAACAGGAACAGAATGGGATGGCCAGGACTTAATCAGAAAACAAGCAGAGGTGAAATGCGGATCGGCCAACAAGGTACATAAACAGCAAGCAGGAAAAGTAGTCAGGTAACAAGCACACAAAATCATAAAACTGAACTGGGGGTAAAATTAACCAGAGGTTCATAGCTATGTCTGGCAGTGGTCTGCAGACAGGATGGACATAAAAAAGGGTGTGGTGTCTTCCCATTGGTTGTAGCTGAATGATGGTATTTCATCTGTGAGATACCCACCAGCTACATTCAGCCAGAGATTCTGCATCTGTCAAGGTAATGCAGCCCAGTGGGTGATCATAACCTGCGTCCACCTGCGCCACTGGCATCGACTCCTCTCCCATCATCAGCACTATGCATGAAAGGAACACGTTGTCACCTGGCGACCAGAGTACAAATTGACAGAGCGTACTCCGTTGGTGACTTAACAGCCGTGTGCGGCAATGATGCAAACCTGGCTGCGGGCCATCGTCAGGGCAATGTGACACACGTGCCTTGTATGGCTCACGTGTTGAACCTAATTCTCCAGCAATTTTTAAAACACCATCCCGGCCTACATGGCCTTGTGCAGCGGGCACGCTCGCTATGTGCTCACTTCCATCGTATGCACACAGCAGCTCAACAACTTTCGTCGCTACAGAAGTCTTTAGGTCTGGTGGTTAAACGCCTGAAATGCGATGTGCCGACACGCAGGAATTTGAATCTGCACATGTTGCAGCATTTGTGGCAGCACCGCCGAACCCTGCTGCAATACGTTATGACATATAGCCTGGGATAACTTGATCCAAAGGTGGTGCAGATCACGCTGCTGGAGTGGTGTCAGATCAAGGACCTATGCACCCTGCTACACAGTTTACAAATGTCGACGAAGATGTTTAGCACTGGCAATGTCATTCTCAGCATGACAATTCTGGTCATCTACATGATGGAGCACAGTGTAATTATTATTCGGAGTCAGGTGTTGGGACAAGAGGAAGGGGAGGAAGTACAGGAGGAGTCATATGCAGAAGGGATAACAAGTTCTACGAGGTCCAGATGGTCAGCGGCACCTATGCGGCAGTCATGGTGAGGGAGAGGGATTAACAAGGGCGCATAGTATCAGCAAAAAGTGTTGAGGAAGGTGCAGGATCCCATGAAGAAATGGAGGACGAACTGGCGATGGGCATGGAAGACTCAGCAGATGAGTGAGAGCTTGCTCACATTTCGGTTGTGCGAAGTTGTGGGGAGAGGGCAGAGGAAGGAGGCACGATTCTCACCTCTCTGCCACCAACACACCAAGGACTTGGTCCTAATGGATGCACAAGAGACATGAGCGTCTTCTTGCTGCACTACCTACAACATGACCCTCGGATTGTACGAATTCAAAGTAATCCTGAATACTGGGTTGCCACACTGTTAGATCCCCGGTACAAGACAAAATTTGGCGAAATAATTCCTGCCATAGAAATGGACGCACGTATACAGGAGTATCTGTAGAATGTGGTACGCAATCTTAGATCTGCTTTTCCACTAAACACCAGTGCTGCACAGAGTAAATCTCAACGCTTTGTCATGGATAGGAGGAAATGGTCTTTTACTTGTCCACATCTGAGGGACCGAGGGCTGGCTGCTGTGCTGAGATGGTGTTGAGTACGGTGTCCCTGCAGAGTTGCACTTTTGGTCATATACCAAAATGAGTTGAAAAAGGACAGATGCTGGTGGAAAGGGGAACAGGTGTGTTGGAAAGGGGAAAAAAGTTTTGGTCCGTGGATTTGGTGGTTAAGCAACAGTAACATTTGCTGAAGAAACACCATCTGTTACAGTGGTACTGGCAGATTTGGATAAGGTGGTATATACTATGTTACCGCTATATAACGAAAATTAATAAGAAAAGAAAGAGAAAGGTATATATCCCCATCAGCAGTCAGTGTCCACCATGCTCCCAGTTGGAAAAGGAGAGGTTGGCAACTGTAAGGTTATGTGGAGGATACAGAGCTGTGTGGCTATGAAACTAATAGTAGCCTGAACCGAGTTAGACGCCATTCGGATCTGGAGACTGGGAGCCCTGTTAGCGTCACAGGGTCCACATGCCCACCCAGCCCAGGAACTCCCTGTTAACAACACAGGGGCCATTGAGTACGCTGACCGTGTGCGTAGGGGCCACACCTGTGGACAGCAGGTGCATCAGCAGCAGCAGGCCTGTTAATGCCACTGGGCTGCACAAGCAGGACTGGTAGGACAGGAGCTGGTCTTAACCGTTCTGCGTTACCAACTGTGGTGGTGGCCTGCATCGACACCCTATCCCTGCCTACCTCTGGCCTAAAGCCGCAATGGGTTCAACACATGGAGGTGTGCTCTTTCGGAGCATAATAGAAGACTGCGCACCTCCTTGTTGGCTCCAGCCCCTTTTAAAACCTGGGTCCGCCCCAAACCAGGGTGAACCACAATGCACCTCCTGGAGACAAAAGTAGACTGACACGTCATGAGTGGCATAACTAGCGTCCTATTTGGAACCGCAACTTCAATGATGACCTCATGGCTGCCATGACCCAAACACCTCACCAGTCATCGTCTGACCATCAATAATGCGGTGACAAGTCATAGGGGTGGGCCTCTGCAAGCCATTTGGGAGGACACCTGATGCCCTGTGGTCTATATGGGACCCCCACATCAGGGGCAGGGCCAAAGAGTTCATTACCGGACCTAGTCTCTGATGCAGTAAGTGCCTGAGCATGCTCAGTAGCATGAAATACAGTCTCTGAAAAAAGACTATCAGCTTTAGCATGGTGTCTAGGCACAAAACAGGACTTAGAGCCGGCACGGAATGCAAGTACCTGTGCAAAGAGGCTTTTCACACTTAGTGTGGGAGCATGCGCTGTATCCCGAAATGAAGACTTAGCGTCAGGAATGGCACAGTCAGGCTGAGCATACTCACTAGGCGAAACACTGTAGTTAGGCTGCAGCTGGGGTAAATGGGCACACGCATGCGCACTAGCTGCCTCTCCACACTTAGACGTGGAGGAGAAATTGCTCTTCGGGTGTGAACTTGGAGATGCTGTCTATGAACAGAAGGAAAAGCTAAAGGAAGCCTCACTTTCTATCCCTCCGAATTATCAAATGCAGCAATGAATTCCCTAAGTTTGCTATAACATTAGCGTAGCAAAATGTGCATGAGGGTGTCATGTAGAGGTGCTAGAAATAGCTTGGCACCAGTGGGGCACTAATGGAATACAACAGCCAGTTCTATGATGCCACTAAATGGCAGTATTTTTTGCTATCATTATAGCTTATTAAAAACAGAGCAGGAGGGTGTCATGCACAGGTGCTAGAAATAGCTTGGCACCAGTGGGGCACTAATGGAATACAACAGCCAGTTCTATGATGCCACTAAATGGCAGTATTTTTTGCTATCATTATAGCTTATTAAAAAAAGAGCAGGAGGGTGTCATGTAGAGGTGCTAGAAATAGCTTGGCACCAGTGGGGCACTAATGGAATACAACAGCCAGTTCTATGATGCCACTAAATGGCAGTATTTTTTGCTATCATTATAGCTTATTAAAAACAGAGCAGGAGGGTGTCATGCACAGGTGCTAGAAATAGCTTGGCACCAGTGGGGCACTAATGGAATACAACAGCCAGTTCTATGATGCCACTAAATGGCAGTATTTTTTGCTATCATTATAGCTTATTAAAAAAAGAGCAGGAGGGTGTCATGTAGAGGTGCTAGAAATAGCTTGGCACCAGTGGGGCACTAATGGAATACAACAGCCAGTTCTATGATGCCACTAAATGGCAGTATTTTTTGCTATCATTATAGCTTATTAAAAACAGAGCAGGAGGGTGTCATGCACAGGTGCTAGAAATAGCTTGGCACCAGTGGGGCACTAATGGAATACAACAGCCAGTTCTATGATGCCACTAAATGGCAGTATGTTTTGCTATCATTATAGCTTATTAAAAACAGAGCAGGAGGGTGTCATGCACAGGTACAAGAAATAGCTTGGCACCAGTGGGGCACTAATGGAATACAACAGCCAGTTCTATGATGCCACTAAATGGCAGTATTTTTTGCTATCATTATAGCTTATTAAAAACAGAGCAGGAGGGTGTCATGCACAGGTACAAGAAATAGCTTGGCACCAGTGGGGCACTAATGGAATACAACAGCCAGTTCTATGATGCCACTAAATGGCAGTATTTTTTGCTATCATTATAGCTTATTAAAAACAGAGCAGGAGGGTGTCATGCAGAGGTGCTAGAAATAGCTTGGCACCTGTGGGGCACTAATGGAATACAACAGCCAGTTCTATGATGCCACTAAATGGCAGTATTTTTTGCTATCATTATAGCTCATTAAAAATAGAGCAGGAGGGTGTCATGCAGAGGTGCTGCACATAGATTTGCACCAGTGGGGCACTAATGGAGTACAACAGCCACTTCTTGTATGCCACTAGGTACACTGAGTGTTTGCTAGTATAATGGCTTAGTAACAATGAGTTTGAGTGTGCAATGCAGGCAGAGGTGCTGCAAATATCTTTCCACTAGTGTGACTAGACAAAAGTACAATAGCCACGTTTAGGATGCCACTAGGTACACTGACTGTTTGCTAGTATAATGGCTTAGTTAAAAAGAGTTTGAGTGTTCAATGCAGGCAGACGTGCTGCAAATATCTTTCCACTAGTGTGACTAGACAAAAGTACAATAGCCACGTTTAGGATGCCACTAGGTACACTGACTGTTTGCTTGTATAATGGCTTAGTTAAAAAGAGTTTGAGTGTGCAATGCAGGCAGACGTGCTGCAAATATCTTTCCACTAGTGTGACTACACAAAAGTACAATAGCCACGTTTAGGATGCCACTAGGTACACTGACTGTTTGCTAGTATAATGGCTTAGTTATAATGAGTTGGAGTGTGCAGAGGACAGGAGGGTACAGTGCCAGGATTGTGGGGCTCTCGGTAGAGGAATGGAAGCCTGCCTTTCTATTCCCTCCTAATGGGGAAATGCAGCGACAAAATCCCTGACCTTGGCTACACAGACGCTGTCTCTGTTTTCAGGACCTGTCACCTATGGCTCTGACCCTGCCGGTACGAGCCCTTAAAAGGACTGATAGAAAGTGCTCTCCCTAAGCGGTCTAGCGCTGTGTATGGAGCGCATACAGCAGTATCGGCGATAGGACAAAGGACGGAGCTGCGCCAGTGATGTCTGACACCAAGGACGCAGAAGAGATAATGGCGTCCGGACGGGCAGATACTCGTTTTTATAATGCAGGGACATGTGACATGGACATCCTATCACACATGCCGTTGCTTCTCTGGCTAAAAGTCCACTTAGCTGTGTGTGTGTCTGGGATTGGCTGACATGCTGGCCCGCCCCACAAGATGCGCGCGCTTAGGGAAGGAAGACAAGGAAAAAAAAAAAAAATGGCGATCGCCATTATACAAACAGCAGTCATCTGAAGGCGCTGTTCCCGCACACTATACACTCAAATGTCATAATAGTGTGAGTCACAGAATGACTTACACTATTACAGCGGAAAGCCAGCTAGGAATTAGCTGTTTTTTTGCTGCTAGAACCGTTCACGAACGTTTCTAGAACTATCGAGCTTTTGCAAAAAGCTCGAGTTCTAGTTCGATCCAGAACAGGCCCCAAAATCACTCGAGCCTAGAACTGGAGAACCTCGAACCGCGAACCGCGCTCAACTCTATTCCTTGCTACCGTTCCTGTTGTGCTAGAGCAGCCCAGTGGCGTTAACTGGGCTGCGGCTGCTGCATCACCTGTTCAGTTGTGCCTCCTACGCACACGGACAGAATACCTGTTGCGTCACCTGTCCGAGAGTGCCCTCTACGCACACGGACAGTGTACCTGCTGCGCCACCTGTCCGGTTGTGCCCTCTACGCGCACAGACAGCGCACCCCAGAACACCTGTGAAGTTAACAGGGTGTTCCTGGATTAAGTGTGTGAACCCTATTATCATCCTCGGCTTCCCAGTCAAATGCTACTGGTGTGACTACCTGGTCTGACGTGTTCTTTACACACGTGGTTAGTCGAGTGGTGGCCAGAAACGCTAATCGGAGGACCGCTCGGCCTGACATGTCTTACACACATGGCCGACAGGGCGCTGTCGCAGTGGTCTTCTTGGTCAACACTAACTGGTTACCATCCGGCCTGACGTGTTGTTACACACGTGGTCAGAGTAGCGTCCGCTCCACCGAAACGCTAACTGGGTTGTCGTCCGGTCTGACGTGTCCCTACACACGTGACCGGTTCCTTGAGTTATCTCAGAGCCATCCAGCTCTATAGTCTCCGCCTAACCCACAGGGTGCCAGCAGCTCCATTACCATCTGGAGCACGGTGGGCCCCGACTGGCGATTGGGATATATACCCCTGGTCCTAATCTGCCAGTCCCCCCGTAACACTCTCTCTCCTCTCTTCTCTCTTTCCCTCTATCCTCTCTCTCTTCTCTCTCTCTTCTCTCATCTCTCTCATCTCTCTCTTTCCTTCTCTCCTTTCTCTCTTTTCTCTCTCTTTTCTCTCTCTCTCTTTTCTCTATCTTCTCTCTGTCTCTTCTTTCTCTCTCTTTCTCTCTCTCCCTCCCTCTCCCCCTCTCTCTACCCCCCCTCTCTCTCTCCTCTCTCTCTCTTCTCTCTCTCTCTCCTCTCTTCTCTCTCTCTCTCTTCTCTCGCTCTTCTCTCATCTCTCTCTTCTCTCTCTCCCTCTCCTCTTTTTTCTCTCTCTTTTATCTCTCCTTTCTTTATCTTCTCTCTCTCTCTTCTTTCTCTCTCGCTCTCTCTCTGTCAGACCTTGCAATAATCAGCTGGTGCGGTCACCTGATGGAATCAGCTGACACTATAAGTCTAGCGGTGAGGACGGCTTTTTACCGCCAGGCCGGCTAAACTATCAGCTGATGCACATGAAATACATAATATAGTGTAGGACCCCCCTATTGAGAATTGCCGTGACGTTAGCAGGGGTGGCTCATAGAAATGATCAATTATTTGCCAAAAATCTCAATTTATATTATAGTACAGTTGGATTAAATCTGTGAATTTGCACTTTTTATATGATGCATGCCATTTTCAGATCGTGCTGGCTCCCCTCTCTATCAGCTGATGCTGTCGGACAGGAGTCTGCACTGAGGGGGTAGTTTGTTGTTTTTTATTTGCACTGATGCATAAGCTGATTGAATAAAAGCTGTTTATACAATCAGCTGCTGTGTCATGTGATTCAGGACTTTGAACCTGACACATCATCTGATCGCTTTGCCTTCCAGCAAACCAATCAGATGATATTGGATCCAGATTGGACAGCGCGGGACTCTTGACCCAGGATTACTGCAGAGGGGGTTCTTTATTTCAATAAGGATGGAGTTATTACCCTGTGAGCACCCATCACCAGGGCAGCTGGAAGAGTTGGATACAGCGCCAGAAGATGGCGCTTCTATGAAAGCACCATTTTCTGGGACGGCTGCGGACTGCAATTAGCAGCAGGAGTGCCCAGAAAGCTTGGGCACCCTGAGCTGCGGATTCCAATCCCCAGCTGCCTAGTTGTACCTGGCTGGACACAAAAATTGGGCGAAGCCCACGTCATTTTTTTTTTTTCATTATTTCATGAAGTTCATAAAATAATAATAAAAAAAAAGGGCTTCCCTATATTTTTGGTTCCCAGCCGGGTTCAAATGGGCAGATGGGGGTTGGGGGCAGCCCGTAACTGCCTGCTGTACCTGGCTAGTTTACAAAAACATGGCAAAGCCCACGTAATTTTTTGGGGGGGGCAAAAAACTCCTGCATACAGTCCTGGATGTAGTATGCTGAGTCTTGTAGTTCTACAGCTGCTGTCTGCTGTCTGTCTGTATGCAGGAGAGCAGACAACAGCTGCAGAACTACAAGGCTCAGCATAATCCATCCAGTACTGTATACCAGAGCTTTTTGCCCCCCCCCCAAAAAATGACGTGGGCTTCGCATATTTTTGTATGCTAGCCAGGTACAGCAGGCAGCTTTGGCTGCCCCCAACCCCCAGCTGCCTATTTGTACCTGGCTGGAAACTAAAAAAATAGGGAAGCCCTTTTTTAATTATTTCATGAATTTGATGAAATAATTAAAAAAAAAAATCGACATAGGCTTTGCCCCATTTATGTGTCCAGCCAGATTCATTTAGGCAGCTGGGGACTGGAATCCGCAGCACAGTTTTGCCTGAGCTTTCTGGGCCCCTCTGCTGCGAATTGCAGTACGCAGTCGCCCCAGAAAATGGCGCTTTCATAGAAGCGCCATCATCTGGCGCTGTATCCAACTCTTCCAGCATCCCTGAAGCCGGGTGGCTTGCTGGGTAATAATGAGTTAATACTAGCTTTGTTTTGCTAGCTAGTTTTAAGCCAGAGATTCTTATTGTCAGGCAAGTTTGACCCAGCCATTAAGAATCTCCAATAAAGGGTTAAAAAAAGACACCACACAGAGAAAAAATACTTTAATAGAAATAAATACACAGACCCATTAGAGACTCCATGTTTATTTCTCCCTGTCATCCTTCCACGATCCTGCTCTTCTGTCTTCTTTCTCCTTCAACCCATGCAGCTCTGCTACATCAGACAGCACTACATGGGAGGAAGACGCTGCTGCTCCCTGTGCAGTCTATTCACTCATTGAGTGAGCAAAAGTTGCGTGCTGTAAGCGGTGACGTCACTGCTGACAGGCGGGTTACCATAGCAACGGAGCATCGATCACGTGATTCCCGGAGCTGCAATTCACCGGCTGTGGCATCTAGTCCCTGTATGTGGGCCCACCATGTGCCAGAGCATTTCGCCGGTACACATTGATGCTTTAACGATCACCTCGTACCGGAGAGATGCACTGACAGGACCTAGCATGACGTCTAGCCTAGTGACCAGTCTGTAGCCAATGAGATAATAGACACGTGACTGGTCACATGCTATTTTGACATCACGATAGGTTCTATCATCAGTGCTGGTCACCGGAAGGACGCAGCGACTATCGGAAGGAAAAACGGCGTGAGACAGAGTGCAGGATGAGTCGCGGGGACCTGTAAGTGTTATGGTAATGTTTATTAACTGTATGTGTACATGTATAATGTGTTTTATGTGTTTGTGTTTGCCTCCCATTGTTTTCAATGGGGTTCGAGTAGTTTGTCGAACGTTCGTCGAACGGGGCCTTCGTTCGACGAACCGAACTCGAACGCCAGGGGGGAGGCTCATCTCTACTTCTTATGGCTCGCATTCAAAAATGGCTTTCTTATTGCCACTATTCAATAAAGGACACAACTAGTTTTTATATGGAATGATTCTGCCACCTGAGCTAAGCTGTGGATATCTACAGCTCCTCCATAGTGACCATTTGCTTCTTGGCTGCTTATCTAATTAGTGCTCCCCTTCCTTGCAATGTCAGTTAAGGTGCATGGCCATATTTTGGTAGGTTTGCAGTTGTGTCATTTTGCTTCTATTTTTGCATGGTTGATTAAACAGTGCTCTATGAGATGTTCAGAGGTTAAGCTTGTTTTTCTAACTTAACCCTGCTTTATTCTTCTCCACATCTTTATTCCTTACCTGTCTGGTGAGTTCCTTGGTTCTCTTGATGCTGTTTGATTCCTAATGTTCTCAAACAAACCTCTGAGGTCTTCACAGAACAGCTGCAATTTTACTGAGAATGAATTACATACACATGGACTCAATTTACTAACTAGGTGGCTTCTGGAGGCAATTGGTCACTCAAGATTTTGTTATTTTTGGTATCAGACTACTGGGGGTTGAATAAAAATGCATTTCCCAATGTGCAAATTTATATTTTTAAAACATTTAGAAAACTTTGTACCAAATATAATTATCTTTACATTTCTCAACACTTGCTAATTTGTTTGGGTATTTCACATAAAATCTCAATAAAATACATTTAAAGTTTGTTGGTTTAATGTGAAAAAAGGTGGAAAGGTTCACAAAGTATGAATGCTTCTTCAAAGCACTGTAATCCTCATGCAAACCAATAATATAAATTTGTCTAACTTTTTCTCTAAAATTGTCTTAGTATGTGGGTAAGACATCTGCACTAGCTTTAGGTATAGAGTATCTTTACAGTAAAGTGGTTTTAATCCTCCATTTGCTTCTTTATAATGTGTGTAATCGGGGGTGTGCCTGTGAATATAGTTTTCATCAGCTGTACATTTTATAATCTTGTGAATTTCATAGCTACTCTTGTTTCCACTACTTTAAGTGTTAATGTTGTCTAAAAATACGTAACCAATTTGGCTGTCTGTAAACAAAGATTTTAAACTGACACTCTTTGCAAGAGTTCTACTTCTAGACTAAAGGCGGCGTCACACGGTACGATATATCATGCGATCGCATAAATGATCGCACCCGCTCCCATCATTTGTGCGTCACGGGCAATTCGTTGCCCGTTGCGCACAATGTCGTTAATCCCCGTCACACGTACTTACCTCCCTAACGACGTCGCTGTGGGCGGCGAACATCCTCTTCCTGAAGGAGGAGGGATGTTCGGCGTCACAGCGACGTCACACAGCGGCCACCCAATAGAAGCGGAGGGGCGGAGATGAGCGGGACGTAACATCCCGCCCAACTCCTTCTCTCCGCATTGCCGGCGGCCCTAGGTAAGCTGTGTTCATCGTTCCCGAGGTGTCACACATAGCGATGTGTGCTGTCTCGGGAACGATGAACAACCGGTGCACAGAATTAGGAACGACATTATGAAAATGAACGACGTGTCAACGAGCAACGATAAGGTGAGTATTTTTGCTCGTTAACAGTCGTTCAGAGATGTCACACGCTACGGCATCTCTAACAATGCCAGATGTGCGTCACAAATTATGTGACCCCGCCGACATATCGTTCGATATATCATAGCGTGTGATGGGGCCTTAAGGAATAAAACCCACTGTGATTAGCAGTGGCATTGTTGACCAGTTTTTTTCTTTTTACCTCAGTCTCCCAATCGTCTCTGCAGATTTCCACCGCCATTACTTTAAAACCAATCAAAATCACTGCAAATTGCAATTATATTGCAGATATTCCAATATGAACTGCCTTCTATATTCTCAAAAAGAACTATTTCTAAGGACAATAACATGGATGGATGCACTCTGTACATCATGGGGACAGGGGTATGATAGTTGATGTAGGAAGGGGTGCCACTACAGCTGAACTGTTTGCTTATCAAACACCAACAGCAGTAGGGACATCAGTATCCTGGCGGACATGGCACAATACTATGCCGAATAATGCCCGAAGAAGCTTCTAATTGTGGGAGCAAGGGGAAGTGATATTTATTTGTTTTATGGTTATTGGCAAATAAAGGTGCTTTTACTATTGGTTTCTGCTGACTACTGAAGAGTAGAGATGAGTGAATCCATGGAAGTTTGGCTCCGTGGGTTTCGCCGGACTTTAAATAAATTTTGGCTTGGGACCAGAGCTTGACCTGAACCCCAATGAAAGTCACTAATTCAGCAGCTTAGGTTTCCATCCACATTCAGCTAACCATAAACAGAACACTAAAGGGTGCTTTACACGCTGCGACATTGTTAACGATATATCGTCGGGGTCACGTCATTAGTGACGCAAATCCGGCGCCGTTAGTAACATCGCAGAGTGTGACACCAAGGAGCGACGATCAACGAGTGCAAAAACGTGAAAAATCGTTGCTCATTGTCACGTCGCTCCTTTTTCAAATATCATTGCTGCTGCAGGTACGATGTTGGTCGTCGTTCCTGTGGCAGCACACATCGATTTGTTTGACACCGCAGGAACAACGAACATCTCCTTACCTGCGTCCACCAGCAATGAGGAAGGAAGGAGGTGGGCGGCATGTTCTGGCCGCTCATCTCCGCCCCTCCTTTGCTATTGGACGGCTGTCGTGTGATGTCGCTGTGATGCCGCACAAACTGCCCCCTTAGAAAGGAGGCGGATCGCCGGCCAGAGCGACGTCGCAGGGAAGATAAGTCCATGTGACTGGTGCTAGCGATGTTGTGCACCATGGGCAGTGATTTGCCTGTGACGCAAAACCGACGGGAGAGGATACGCTCTCTAGCGATATCGGTACCGATATCGCAGCGTGTAAAGTACCCTTTACAGAGAAGTGTGGGTGGGTTTTTCCACTTTTTCATTGGGTGCACACTACTTTTGACCATGTGTTGTTACCCCCAGTGTGAGCTATTCAAACACTGCAAGCAGCTTGCACTTAGCTGAGCACCAAGCGTACCCAAGCAAAGCATTGGTCAAGCGAATGGTTTACACATGTAAAGCATCTGAACTCAAAACCCTGTTTTTTTAAAAAGGTCTGTATTTGGTATGAACACCAAATTTCAGGTTCGCTCATCTCTACCAGAGAGGACTACTGTATTACTAGAACATGAGGTACAAGTGGGAGGGTTTAACTATATCCAGGGCATAAAAGAAGGAAGTTACTATTGCATGGCGTAAAAGAGAACAAAATTATTACTACTATAATGGAGAGAAAAGAAACACATTGATAGTGCATAGCCAACCTATGGAAAATGGGCAATAGTATTGTATGAGGGCAGAAAGATGTATATTAATTCTTTATGGGGACCTGAAAGAGGGAAATTCCTACTGTACAAAATCCAAAAGGGGATTGGTACAACTGTACAGGAACCATAAATGGAGGCATCATTAGTTTAATAGAACATCAAGGCACGTTACTACTATAAGGGGAGGGCACAGACAGGCTATAGTACTATTTATGGGGCAAAAAAGGAGAAAAATATTACTTTGTGATGACAAAAGTAATGCTGTACCTGTAAATAACCTACTGTCAGTGAAGCTCACTCATACAATCTAGTCATTTTCAGGTCATAGAAGCCATTCAGCATTCAGACCGCATGGACAGAAGAAGGAGCCCATTTGCCCATTTTAAAATTGTACATCTATATAAACCACCCAGCACAAGCGAGGTGCTGAGCGAGCGAGGTGCTGAACTGAAGTAAAGTGCTGAATTTAAGATAAGTGCATAGTTTCAACACAATTACATAGTGGTGATAACTGTAATTGTTGAATTTCATTAGGGAATTGTGTGTCTGTTTGTGATTCTGTGAAAAGGGAAAAAAAAAAAAAAAAGTTAGTTTTGTGATTTAATTAGTAGGATTAGTCACTAGTGATGAGCGAGTATGCTTGTTACTACTCGGTACTCGCACGAGTATCACTGTACTCGGGCTACTCGGCGGGGACCGAGTAATCTCACGATACTCGTGCTGTACTCGTGGTCTTCATCCCTGCATGTTGGCGCTCTTTTGAGAGCCAGCCCTCATGCAGGGATTGGCTGGCAGACCACTGCAATGCCACAGCCCTGTTAGTTGTGGAATTGCAGTGATTGGCCGGCCTGCACAGCGTGACCGAGCCTTTATACCGGCGGGCGCGCTGTGCTCTGCTCACAGCCATCCAGACAGTCAGTGCAGGGAGAGGGTTGCTGCTTCAGGGAAAGGTTTGTGGCCCTTTATAGTTATTTCCGGAGCAGGGCTGCAAACAGAGTGACCAGAAGTCCTTCTCAGGACATACAAAAAGTTGTATACAGGCAGGCAGGGAATAGCCAGGTTGGAGTACAGTAGCAGAGTCCTTCTCAGGACTATTGTTGCTATATACAGGCAGGGTATAGCCAGGTCGGAATACAGGCTAGTGACCAGAAGAGTCCTTGTCAGGACTATTGTAGCAGTATACAGGCAGGCAGGCAGGCAGGGTATATAGCCATTCCTAGTGGTGACCGTATACCAGCCTTCATCATATCTGGGGCTGGTGTACACAGTCTAAAACAGTCCAGATAGTGTCAGACTTCTCAGTAATTGTCGCTCCTAAAAACCTGTTAGGTTCTTATTGCGTCCGTGCTTGCATTTAAAAACCGCACGTGTGTGCCTGTCGGTGGCAGCGTACAGGTGCACGTTTTGCACAAACTATTATATAACGCACAAGTCTAGTGAATAATACACGTCAGTCAGCAGTGTCTGATAGTGTCAGACTTCTCAGTAATTGTCGCTCCTAAAAACCTGTTAGGTTCTTAGTGCGTCCGTGCTTGCATTTAAAAACCGCACGTGTGTGCCTGTCGGTGGCAGCGTACAGGTGCACTTGTGTGCGTTTTTCACAAACGATTATATAACGCACAAGTGTAGTGTATAATACACGTCAGTCAGCAGTGTCTGATAGTGTCAGACTTCTCAGTAATTGTCGCTCCTAAAAACCTGTTAGGTTCTTAGTGCGTCCGTGCTTGCATTTAAAAACCGCACGTGTGTGCCTGTCGGTGGCAGCGTACAGGTGCACTTGTGTGCGTTTTTCACAAACGATTATATAACGCACAAGTGTAGTGTATAATACACGTCAGTCAGCAGTGTCTGATAGTGTCAGACTTCTCAGTAATTGTCGCTCCTAAAAACCTGTTAGGTTCTTAGTGCGTCCGTGCTTGCATTTAAAAACCGCACGTGTGTGCCTGTCGGTGGCAGCGTACAGGTGCACTTGTGTGCGTTTTTCACAAACGATTATATAACGCACAAGTGTAGTGTATAATACACGTCAGTCAGCAGTGTCTGATAGTGTCAGACTTCTCAGTAATTGTCGCTCCTAAAAACCTGTTAGGTTCTTAGTGCGTCCGTGCTTGCATTTAAAAACCGCACGTGTGTGCCTGTCGGTGGCAGCGTACAGCTCCATATTGTCCCTGGATAGAGATGTGCATGAGGGCCTCAAAACATTGTTCCCATTGCAAAGGAGCGGGTCTCCTGTCGTTGTAATGCCCATTCTGAAAGAATGGGCGAAAAAATTTACCACTGGGGGTATACCTGAAACAACGGCCTAACTATTGTAACGGTCATCATGATGGCGCATGAGGAGAAGGAGGAGCAGTCCAGTGATTAGCCAAAGTCCAGAAGTGTGTTACCATGGGTGAGTGGAGGTACATGGCAAATTCCCGTTACAAACTTTAAATTCCGCTGTCATTTGCTGGTAGTGTGGTGAAGTCTGGCCCAATCCAACCCTTGTTCATCTTGATCAGAGTCAGCCTGTCAGCATTTACAGTTGACAGGCGGGTGCGTTTATCTGTAATGATTCCACCTGCGGCACTAAAAACACGCTCTGACAAAACGCTAGCGGCAGGGCAGGCCAGGACTTCCAAGGCGTAGAGAGCCAATTCATGCCATGTGTCTGTCCAGCTTGGATACCCATTAATTGTAAGGCACAGAGGAATGTGGGAGTACAGTTGTTTGATCTGCAAGGTACTCCTTGAGCATCTGGGCAAACTTAGGATTTCTTGTGGCACTACCCCGCACCTCAGGGGCTGTGGTATGTGAGGGGCTGAGAAAACTGTCCCACATCTTAAAGACTGTTCCTCTACCTCTGGCGGATTGGACTTGTGCCTCTCTCGGCTGTACGCCTTGGTTGTCCACTGATTCCTGACCTATGCCGCTAGCGTTTTGTGAGGGGAATGCTTTGCCTACTTCCGTGACCATGGCCTTCTGGAACTGCTGCATTTTGCCTGACCTCTCCGCCTCGGGAATAAGAGACATAAAGTTCTCCTTTTAGCGTGGGTCTAACAGTGTTACCAACCAGTAATGATTGTCGGCCAAGATGTTCTTAACGCGAGGGTCACGAGACAGGCAGCTTACCATAAAGTCAGCCATGTGTGCCAGACTCTTAACAGCCATCACTTCAGTATCCTGACCAACACGATGACTGAACATGCTGTCCTCCTCCACCTCCTCCTCCTCCTCCTCATCATCATCTACCCTGTCCTCTGGCCAGCCACGCTGAACCGAGGATATGACTGCATGTCATATCCTCAATTTGGCCAGAGAGTTGCTCCATGTCTTCATCCTCCTCCTCGTCATAGTCATCCACTGCACGTTGTGATGAGACGAGGCTGGGCTGTGTGTTATCACCCACACCCACTACTGTTTCTTGCTCAAACTCATCGCGCTCCGCCTGCAATGCATCATGGTTGTTTTTTGAGCAGAGACCATTTCAGAAGGCAGAGAAGCGGTATGGTGACGCTAATAATGTCGTCATCGCCGCTCACCATCTTGGTGGAGTCCTCAAAGTATTGGCGGATGGTACATAGGTCGGACATCCATCTCCACTTCTCAGGTGTTATGTGTGGAGTTTGACCCATTTCCCGATGGCTTAGGTGATGCAGGTACTCAACAACTGCCCTCTTCTGCTCACATATCCTGACTAGTGATGAGCGAGTACTAAAAAGCTCGGGTGCTCGAGGCTCGGGCCGAGCATCCCAAGATACTCGTGTACTCGGCCCGAGCACCGAGCCCAATGTTATCCTATGGGAGACCCGAGTATTTTTGTGAAATGACCCCCGGCAGCATGTAGAAACCCTAAAAATGTCACAAAAGTCTCAGAAGAGTGCTCAAATGACATGGCAACAGCATGGGGAAGACACGAAGCATTTATCATTTTAAAGTCACAGCTGTGAACAATTTTGTCCGCGTTTTACGCCATTTTTACGGACTCACCAGAAAACCTTCCAAAATGACACCAAAATGAATTTTCATGGCGGAAATGTTAAGGGCACATACCCAATAGTGAGATAGAGCTAATGTATGTTACTTTTTGAGATCAATACATGAAAGATTTTACGTAAAACATTGTGTGGCACTCCG
This sequence comes from Anomaloglossus baeobatrachus, assembly GCF_048569485.1. NCBI lineage: Eukaryota > Metazoa > Chordata > Amphibia > Anura > Aromobatidae > Anomaloglossus > Anomaloglossus baeobatrachus. The sequence continues at coordinate 384,779,169 of NC_134356.1, read as the reverse complement.
ATGTCCCTGAGAAGAGACGTACATAAAGGCCTCTGAGTCTAATGTGGCCATTTTGAGGAAGTGAGTCTTTGTAGTATTTTCCTTTGCCAGGGCAGTCCAAAATTTTGAGGTTCACCAATGCCCCTGCATACAGACGTGCATGATGGCCTGTAAACCTGAAGTGCCCATTGTCAGGAAGTGGGTCTATTGTAGTATAGCCCTTAGGCAGGGCAGCCAAAAATTGGGAGGCTCCACGTTGTCCCTGGATAGAGACGTGCATGATGGCCTGTAAACGTGAAGTGCCCATTGTCAGGAAGTGGGTCTATTGTAGTATAGCCCTTAGGCAGGGCAGCCAAAAATTGGGGGGCTCCACGTTGTCCCTGGATAGAGACGTGCATGATGGCCTGTAAACCTGAAGTGCCCATTGTCAGGAAGTGGGTGTATTATAGTATAGCCCTTTGGCAGGGCAGCCAAAAATTGGGAGGCTCCACGTTGTCCCTGGATAGAGACGTGCATGAGGGCCTCAAAACATTAAGTGTCCATTGTCAGGAAGTGGGTGTATTATAGTATAGCCCTTTGGCAGGGCAGCCAAAAATTGGGAGGCTCCACGTTGTCCCTGGATAGAGACGTGCATGAGGGCCTCAAAACATTAAGTGTCCATTGTCAGGAAGTGGGTGTATTATAGTATAGCCCTTTGGCAGGGCAGCCAAAGATTGGGAGGCTCCACGTTGTCCCTGGATAGAGACATGCATGAGGGCCTCAAAACATTAAGTGTCCATTGTCAGGAAGTGGGTGTATTATAGTATAGCCCTTTGGCAGGGCAGCCAAAGATTGGGAGGCTCCACGTTGTCCCTGGATAGAGACATGCATGAGGGCCTCAAAACATTAAGTGTCCATTGTCAGGAAGTGGGTGTATTATAGTATAGCCCTTTGGCAGGGCAGCCAAAAATTGGGAGGCTCCACGTTGTCCCTGGATAGAGACGTGCATGAGGGCCTCAAAACATTAAGTGTCCATTGTCAGGAAGTGGGGGTATTATAGTATAGCCCTTTGGCAGGGCAGCCAAAAATTGGGAGGCTCCACGTTGTCCCTGGATAGAGACGTGCATGAGGGCCTCAAAACATTAAGTGTCCATTGTCAGGAAGTGGGTGTATTATAGTATAGCCCTTTGGCAGGGCAGCCAAAAATTGGTAGGCTCCACGTTGTCCCTGGATAGAGACGTGCATGAGGGCCTCAAAACATTAAGTGTCCATTGTCAGGAAGTGGGTGTATTATAGTATAGCCCTTAGGCAGGGCAGCCAAAAATTGGGAGGCTCCACGTTGTCCCTGGATAGAGACGTGCATGAGGGCCTCAAAACATTGTTCCCATTGCAAAGGAGCGGGTCTCCTGTCGTTGTAATTTCCATTCTGCAAAGAATGGGCGAAAAAATTTACCACTGGGGGTATACCTGAAACAAAGGCCTAACTATTGTAACGGTCATCATGGTGGCGCATGAGGAGAAGGAGGAGCAGTACAGCGATTATCCAAAGTCCAGAAGTGTGTACCCATGGGTGACTGGAGGTACATGGCAAATTCCCGTTACAAACTTTAAATTCCGCTCTCATTTGCTGGTGGTGTGGTGTAGTCTGGGCCAATCCAACCCTTGTTCATCTTGATCAGAGTCAGCCTGTCAGCATTTTCAGTTGACAGGCGGGTGCGTTTATCTGTAATGATTCCACCTGCGGCACTAAAAACACGCTCTGACAAAACGCTAGCGGCAGGGCAGGCCAGGACTTCCAAGGCGTAGAGAGCCAATTCATGCCACGTGTCCACCTTGGATACCCAATAATTGTAAGGCACAGAGGAATGTCGGAGTACAGTTGTTCGATCTGCAAGGTACTCCTTGAGCATCTGGGCAAACTTAGGATTTCTTGTGGCACTACCCCGCACCTCAGGGGCTGTGGTACGTGAGGGGCTGAGAAAACTGTCCCACATCTTAAAGACTGTTCCCCTACCTCTGGCGGATTGGACTTGTGCCTCTCTCGGCTGTACGCCTTGGTTGTCCACTGATTCCTGACCTATGCCGCTAGCGTTTTGTGAGGGGAATGCTTTGCCTACTTCCGTGACTATGGCCTTCCGGAACTGCTGCATTTTGGTTGACCTCTCCGCCTCGGGAATAAGAGACATAAAGTTCTCCTTGTAGCGTGGGTCTAACAGTGTTACCAACCAGTAATGATTGTCGGCCAAGATGTTCTTAACGTCACGAGACAGGCAGCTTACCATAAAGTCAGCCATGTGCGCCAGACTCTTAACAGCCAGGACTTCAGTAGCCTGACCAACACGATGACTGAACATGCTGTCCTCCTCCTCCTCCTCATCTACCCTGTCCTCTGGCCAGCCACGCTGAACCGAGGATATGACTGGTGTGCATGTCATATCCTCAATTTGGCCGGAGATTTGCTCCATGTCTTCATCCTCTTCCTCGTCATAGTCCTCCACTGCACGTTGTGATGAGACGAGGCTGGGCTGTGTGTTATCACCCACACCCACTACTGTTTCTTGCTGCAACTCATCGCGCTCCGCCTGCAATGCATCATGTTTGTTTTTGAGCAGAGACCGTTTTAGAAGGCAGAGTAGCGGTATGGTGACGCTAATAATGGCGTCATCACCACTCACCATCTTGGTGGAGTCCTCAAAGTTTTGGAGGATGGTACATAGGTCGGACATCCATCTCCACTCCTCAGGTGTTATGTGTGGAGTTTGACCCATTTCCCGACGGCTTAGGTGATGCAGGTACTCAACAACTGCCCTCTTCTGCTCACATATCCTGACCAACATGTGCAGAGTTGAATTCCAACGCGTGGGGACATCACACACCAGTCTGTGAGCCGGAAGATGCAAACGGCGCTGAAAGCCGGCAAGGCCGGCTGAAGCAGTAGGTGACTTTCGAAAATGTGCAGACAGGCGGCAAACTTTTACCAGCAGATCAGACAGCTCTGGGTATGACTTTAGAAACCGCTGAACCACGAGGTTGAGCACATGGGCCACGCATGGAACATGTGTCAGCTGGCCTCGACTCAAAGCCGCCACCAGGTTCCGGCCATTGTCACACACGACCTTTCCTGGCTTTAGGTTCAGAGGTGTGAGCCAGTGATCTGCCTGCTGTTTCAGAGCTGTCCACACCTCTTCTGCATTGTGGGGTTTGTCACCTATGCAGATTAGCTTCAGCACAGCCTGTTGCCGCTGCGCCGAGGCAGTGCTGCAGTGCTTCCAGCTTAGGACTGGTGTGGAGGGTACAGTGGATGAGGATGCGCAGGAGGAGGAGGAGGCTGAAGAGCATGACATTCCGGAGCTGTAGAGTGTGGGTGAAACACTGACTGAGGTAGGGCCTGCAAACCTTGGTGTGGGAAGGACGTGTTCCGTCCCTCGCTCAGACTGGGTCCCAGCTTCCACAATATTAACCCAGTGTGCCGTCAACGAGATGTAGCGGCCTTGCCCACAAGCACTTGTCCACGTGTCTGTGGTTAGGTGGACTTTGGGTGAAACAGCGTTGTTCAGGGCACGTGTGATGTTTTGTGACACATGGTTATGCAACGTGGGGACGGCACACCGGGAGAAATAATGGCGGCTGGGGACCGAGTAACGTGGGACAGCTGCCGCCATCAGGTCGCAGAATGCTTCTGTCTCCACCAGCCTAAAAGGCAACATTTCCAGCGCAAGCAGTCGCGAAATGTTAGCATTTAGAACTGTGGCATGTGGGGTGTTGGCAGTGTATTTGCGCCTGCGTTCAAAGGTTTGCTGAATGGATAACTGAACGCTGTGCTGGGACAAGGACGTGCTTGATGATGGTGTTATTTCTGCGTAGGAAACTGCAGGTGCAGGACCGGAGGAGGCTTGTTCGCAGGCAGCATGGACAGGGGATTGGCTCGCATGCACAACAAGCGAAGACGTAGCAGTGACATCAGCAAGCACTGCTCCTCGACTCTGTTGTACTTCCCACAAAGTCGGGTGCTTGGCTGACATGTGCCTGATCATGCTGGTGGTGGTCAGGCTGCTAGTTTTGGTACCCCTGCTGATGCTGGCACGGCAGGTGTTGCAAATGGCCTTTTTAGAATCATCTGGAGCCAACTTAAAAAACTGCCAGACTCGGGAAGACCTAACATTTGTACAGGCACCTTGTGTCGTGTTGTTGTTCCGGGGAACGGTTGCCTGACTTCTGCCTGGAGCCACCACCCTGCTTCTTACTGCCTGTTGGGATGCTACGCCTCCCTCCCCCTGTGCACTGCTGTCCTCGCTGTGCATATCCTCCTGCCAGGTTGGGTCAGTTACTGGATCATCCACCACGTCGTCTTCCTCTTCCGCACCCTGCTCCTCCTCCTGACTTCCTGACAATTGTGTCTCATCATCGTCCACCCCTTGTTGAGACACGTTGCCAACTTCGTGAGAACGTGGCTGCTCAAATATTTGGCCATCTGTACATACGATCTCATCATGACCCACTTCAACATGAGCTGGCGAGAGGCCAGAATGTGCGAATGGAAACGTGAACAGCTCTTCCGAGTGTCCAAGTGTGGGATCATTAATGTCCAAGGACGTGTACTCAGCCTTGTGGTAGGAAGGAGGATCAGGTTCTGAAATGTGCGGTGCAGTATCACGGCTACTGACACTTGACCGTGTGGAAGACAGAGTGTTTGTGGTGGTGCCAATCTGACTGGAAGCATTATCCGCTATCCAACTAACAACCTGTTGACACTGGTCTTGGTTCAAGAGCGGTGTACTGCTGCGGTCCCCAAGAATTTGGGACAGGACGTGCGAGCGACTAGATGTGGCCCTTTGTTGTGGCGAAATTAGAGCTTGCCCACGACCTCGGCCTCTGCCTGCACCACCATCAAGTCCACTTCCTTTTTCCTTGCCAACGCCCTTGCGCATTTTGCAATGCTGTGCTGACGTGTATTCACTAGACTTGGGCGTTATATCCAAGTTTGTGCAAATCGTGCACCTGTACGCTGCCACCGACAGGCACACACGTGCGGTTTTTAAATGCAAGCACGGACGCACTAAGAACCTAACAGGTTTTAGGAGCAAAAATTAATGAGAACTCTGACACTATCAGCCACTGCTGACTGACGTGTATTATACACTACACTTGTGCGTTATATAATAGTTTGGTAAAAACGCACACAAGTGCACCTGTACGCTGCCACCGACAGGCACACACGTGCGGTTTTTAAATGCAAGCACGGACGCATTAAGAACCTAACAGGTTTTAGGAGCAAAAATTAATGAGAAGTCTGACACTATCTGGACTGTTTTAGACTGTGTACACCAGCCCCAGATATGATGAAGGCTGGTATACGGTCACCACTAGGAATGGCTATATACCCTGCCTGCCTGCCTGCCTGTATACTGCTACAATAGTCCTGAGAAGGACTCTGCTACTGTACTCCGACCTGGCTATACCCTGCCTGCCTGTATACAACTAGAATAGTCCTGAGAAGGACTTTTGGTCACACTGTTTGCAGCCCTGCTACGGAAATAGCTATAAAGGGCCGCAAACCTTTCCCTGAAGCAGCGACACTCTCCCTGCACTGACTGTCTGGATGGCTGTGAGCAGAGCACAGCGCGCCGGCCGGTATAAAGGCTCGGTCACGCTGTGCGGGCCGGCCAATCACTGCAATTCCACAACTAACAGGGCTGTGGCATTGCAGTGGTCTGCCAGCCAATCCCTGCATGAGGGCTGGCTCTCAAAAGAGCGCCAACATGCAGGGATGAAGACCACGAGTACAGCACGAGTATCGCGAGATTACTCGGTCCCCGACGAGTAGCCCGAGTACAGTGATACTCGTGCGAGTACCGAGTAGTAACAAGCATGCTCGCTCATCACTAATCCTGACCAACATGTGCAGAGTTGAATTCCAACGCGTGGGGACATCACACACCAGTCTGTGAGCCGGAAGATGAAAATGGCGCTGAAAGCCGGCAAGGCCGTCTGAAGCAGTAGGTGACTTTCGAAAATGTGCAGACAGGCGGCGAACGTTTACCAGCAGATCAGACAGCTCTGGGTATGACTTTAGAAACCGCTGAACCACGAGGTTGAGCACATGGGCCACGCATGGAACATGTGTCAGCTGGCCTCGCCTCAAAGCCGCCACCAGGTTCCGGCCATTGTCACACACAACCTTTCCTGGCTTTAGGTTCAGAGGTGTGAGCCAGTGATCTGCCTGCTGTTTCAGAGCTGTCCACACCTCTTCTGCATTGTGGGGTTTGTCACCTATGCAGATTAGCTTCAGCACAGCCTGTTGCCGCTTCGCCGAGGCAGTGCTGCAGTGCTTCTGTGTCGCCCTGGACAAGCCAGGGGCCACAGAGCACAACACTTACACACCCCACACTCCCTGCAGGCATATCATAGTCAAAACACAAAATCCTTGTTGCCTTCCCCAAGGGCTGTTGTCCACACCAGGGGGTGGAGCCAGGCGGTTGGTCTCCACCCACCAAGGAGAAGGGAAAACACAGGCAGTGAGAGTTAAGCTAAGGAAGTGGAAGGAGGAAAGTAGTAGAGAGGAGAAAAGTGACAGCAAAGAGCCTGAAGTTGGTCCGGGTGTGTGGCCCGGACAGGACAGCAAGGTTGGCAGGATGTGGTGACCGTCTGCAGTGGAGGCCGATTGGAGTCTGCCGTAAGGACCGTGGACGGGTGGTGACCCGGCCGTACCGGACCGGTATACAAAGAGAAGCCAGCACCATTGGCAGGGGCCTTTCGGATCCCGGCAAGGCTTGGTGTCGCCGTGAATTTGCCAAATCCGTTAGTGAAGGGGACCTCAGGGTTTCCAAACAGCCAAGTCCCGATAGAAGGCAACCGTCCAACCGTGAAGGGGAGACACCGCCACCGCCAAGGGCAACCGTCTCCCAGGGCCAGCGCCTGTGGGCAAAAGGGGCTCCTCCGGCCCATATCCAGGTTGGGGAGCGGGTTACCGGTGGGAAACCATCACTACCAACACTTAACTTAGGTGCAGGGAGAGACAGTCATCACTAACCTGCAGGGAGGAACAACCGCAGCCGTCCAAAGGACCCGTCCATCCAGCCACTTGTTTTACCGTGAACTGTGTCATCATCATTGGGCTGAGTGAGTAACTCCGTGCCGTGCGGCACAGCGCTGCCCCTGCGACCCTGCACCTCATCAGGCCCCGCAACCCGCCTGTCATCCATCTCTACCCCATCACCAGGCCCCGGGACAACCAACCCCCCTACCCACGGAGGGGAGAAATAACAACAAAGCTGCTCCCTGTCACAGGCTCCCGGGATCCCCGTCCAGAGCAGCGGTGGTGTCCACACAATCACCACAACCGTGGGTGGCGTCACGGACAATATCCCCAAAACCCAAACCACCCCTTTTCACTCACGGGCGATGAGCGCCGCTCGAGTCCCCGGGATCCGGCCATCGCTCGAGCCACCGAGCAGCAGCAGCCGTAGAGCAGCGGCAGCCGGACCCGAGCAGTGGGAGAGCGCAGCGTCCCCTCCTCCGCCCGCGACACTTCCAGCTTGGGACTGGTGTGGAGGGTAAAGTGGATGAGGATGCGCAGGAGGAGGAGGAGGCTGAGGAGCATGACATTCCGGAGCTGTAGAGTGTGGGTGAAACCCTGACTGAGGTAGTGCCTGCAAAACTTGGTGTGTGAAGGACGTGTTCCGTCCCTCGCTCAGACTGGGTCCCAGCTTCCACAATATTAACCCAGTGTGACGTCAACGAGCCTGTCTCAACCAGCCTAAAAGGCAACATTTCCAGCGCAAGCAGTCGCAAAATGTTAGCATTTAGAAGTGTGGCATGTGGGGCGTTGGCAGTGTATTTGCACCTGCGTTCAAAGGTTTGCTGAATGGATAACTGAACGCTGCGCTGGGACAAGGACGTGCTTGATGATGGTGTTATTTCTGCGTAGGAAACTGCAGGTGCAGGGCCGGAGGAGGCTTGTTCGCGGGCAGCATGGACAGGGGATTGGCTCGCATGCACAACAAGCGAAGACGTAGCAGTGACATCAGCAAGCACTGCTCCTCGACTCTGTTGTACTTCCCACAAAGTCTGGTGCTTGGCTGACATGTGCCTGATCATGCTGGTGGTGGTCAGGCTGCTAGTTTTGGTACCCCTGCTGATGCTGGCACGGCAGGTGTTGCAAATGGCCTTTTTAGAATCATCTGGAGCCAACTTAAAAAACTGCCAGACTCGGGAAGACCTAACATTTGTACAGGCACCTTGTGTCGTGTTGTTCCGGGGAACAGTTGCCTGACGTCTGCCTGGGGCCACCACCCTGCTTCTTACTGCCTGTTGGGATGCTACGCCTCCCTCCCCCTGTGCACTGCTGTCCTCGCTCTGCATATCCTCCTGCCAGGTTGGGTCAGTTACTGGATCATCCACCACGTCGTCTTCCTCTTCCACACCCTGCTCCTCCTGACTTCCTGACAATTGTGTCTCATCATCGTCGCCCCCTTGTTGAGACACATTGCCAACTTTGTGAGAACGTGGCTGCTCAAATATTTGGGCATCTGTACATACAATCTCGTCATGGCCCACTTTAACAGGAGCTGGCGAGAGGCCAGAATGTGTGAATGGAAACGTGAACGAACAGCTCTTCCGAGTGTCCAAGTGTGGGATCAGTAATGTCCGTGGACGTGTACTCAGCCTGGTGGTAGGAAGGAGGATCAGGTTCTGAAATGTGCGGTGCAGTATCACGGCTACTGACACTTGACCGTGTGGAAGACAGAGTGTTTGTGGTGGTGCCAATCTGACTGGAAGCATTATCCGCTATCCAACTAACAACTTGTTGACACTGGTCTTGGTTCAAGAGCGGTGTACTGCTGCGGTCCCCAAGAATTTGGGACAGGACGTGCGAGCGAGTAGATGTGGCCCTTTGTTGTGGCGAAATTAGAGCTTGCACACGACCTTGGTCTCTGCCTGCACCACCATCACGTCCACTTCCTTGTTCGTTGACAACGCCCTTGCGCATTTTGAAATGCTGTGCTGATGTGTATTCACTAGACTTGTGCGTTATATCCAAGTTTTTGCAAAACGCACACAAGTGCAGCGGAAAGCTGCCACCAACAGGCACACACGTGCGGTTTTTAAATGCAAGCACGGAGGCACTAAGAACCTAACAGGTCTCTATCCAGGGACAACGTGGAGCCTCCCAATTTTTGGCTGCCCTGCCAAAGGGCTATGCTACAATAGACCCACTTCCTTCCAATAGGCACTTCAGGTTTACAGGCCCTCATGCACGTCTCTATCCAGGGACAACGTGGAGCCTCCCAATTTTTGGCTGCCCTGCCTAAGGGCTATACTACAATAGACCCACTTCCTTACAATAGGCACTTCAGGTTTATAAGCCCTCATGCACTTCTCTATCCAGGGACAACGTGGAGCCTCCCAAATTTTGGCTGCCCTGCCAAAGGGCTATACTACAATACACCCACTTCCTTACAATAGGCACTTCAGGTTTACAGGCCCTCATGCACGTCTCTATCCAGGGACAACGTGGAGCCTCCCAATTTTTGGCTGCCCTGCCTAAGGGCTATACTACAATAGACCCACTTCCTTACAATGGGCACTTCAGGTTTACAGGCCCTCATGCACGTCTGTATGCAGGGGCATTGGTGAACCTCACAATTTTGGACTGCCCTGGCAAAGGAAAATACTACAAAGACTCACTTCCTCAAAATGGGCACATTAGACTCAGAGGCCTTTATGTACGTCTCTTCTCAGGGACATCGGAGTGCCACACAATGTTTTACGTAAAATCTTTCATGTATTAATCTCAAAAAGTAACATACATTAGCTCTATCTCACTATTGGGTATGTGCCCTTAACATTTCCGCCATGAAAATTCATTTTGGTGTCATTTTGGAAGGTTTTCTGGTGAGTCCGTAAAAATGGCGTAAAACGCGGACAAAATTGTTCACAGCTGTGACTTTTGAGTGATAAATGCTTCAAGGGGTCTTCCCCATGCTGTTGCCATGTTATTTGAGCACTCTTCTGAGACTTTTGTGCCATTTTTAGGGTTTCTAAATGCTGCCGGGGGTCATTTCACAAAAATACTCGGGTCTCCCATAGGATAACATTGGGCTTGGTGCTCGGGCCGAGTACACGAATATCTTGGGATGCTCGGCCCGAGCCTCAAGCACCCGAGCTTTTTAGTACTCGCTCATCACTATTAGTCACACCTGTTTCTAGAAGCTTCTAGCAGCTTCTGATAGTCATTGTACATCTATATAAACCACCCAGCACAAGCGAGGTGCTGAACTGAAGTAAAGTGCTGAATTTAAGATAAGTGCATAGTTTCAACACAATTACATAGTTTGACACAAGAACATAGTTTGAATTTATCCTTATACGTTTCCCATTGGGTTTTTTCGGGTTTTTTCTCTTTGTTTTTCTACTTTACTGTTTATCCCCATTTGATAGGTGCTCCATGGACAATGCTACCAGGTGTGTATCTTTTCAGATGTATGCATGCCTTGAGCAGCCGTTCGAGGGTGACTATGTCTGAACTCGATGCAATCATGTTGCGTATTTGGAAGCCAAGGTAACTGATCTAAATAAGCAGCTTGCAACACTAAGGGGCATTGCAAACCTGGAGAGGAGTTTAGAGCTCACTGAGCTTTCTCTGGCTGGGGCCAGTGATATGGAGGAGGGTGGAAGTGGGGAAGATCAGGACCCAGAGGTAGGTAGCTGGGTAAAAGTTAGAAGAAGAGGTAGGGGGAAAAGTGTCAGGGAGCCTAGTCCTGACCTGGCACAACCTAGTAAATATGCCTGTTTGGCTGAAATTAGGAATGAAGGGCCTGGACTAGGGTCACTACAGCAGGATGTTGCTCCTAGCAACCAGGAAAACAACTGCTGTAGGAAGGAGGGAAATAGGAGTGCAGCAAAGCCCAGACAGATGTTGGTGGTAGGGGACTCTATAATTAGGCGGACAGACAGGGTCATCTGTCGCCGAGACCGTGAATGCCGAACAGTGTGTTGTCTGCCGGGTGCTCGGGTTCAGCATATTGTGGATCGGATAGACAGATTGCTGGGTGGGGCTGGGGAAAACCCAGCGGTCATGGTGCACATTGGTACTAATGACAAAGTTAGAGGCAGGTGGAAGGTCCTTAAAAATGATTACAGGGAACTAGGAGAGAAGCTGAAGTCCAGGACCTCCAAGGTGGTGTTTTCAGAAATACTACCGGTGCCACGAGCGTCACTAGAAAGACAGCGGGAGCTTAGGGAGATAAATATGTGGCTTAGAAATTGGTGCAGGAAGGAAGGGTTCGGGTTCATGGAGAACAGGGCCGACTTCTCAGTCGGCTACAGGCTCTACGGTAGGGACGGGCTGCACCTCAATGGGGAAGGTGCAGCTGTGCTGGGGGAGAAAATGGTCAGACGGATGGAGGAGCTTTTAAACTAGGATCGGGGTCGAGGGAGGGTAGTGGAGCAAATAAGGGGATAGATAGAGCAGATAGAGACAGGGAGACGGTAGGGGTCAATGAAGGATTAGGGGGGGATGGGACATACAAGGAACGTAGGGAGGCTAGGAGTAATAAAGGTGTTAATAGGATTAAATGTCTACTGGCAAATGCAAGAAGTCTTGCAAACAAAATGAATGAATTGGAGACTCTTATGTCAACCATGGATTATGATGTGGTGGGCATTACGGAAACCTGGCTGGATGAAAGCCATGACTGGGTGACAAACATACAGGGTTATAGTACATTTAGGAAGGACAGGAAAGGCCAAAAAGGTGGTGGGGTGTGTATATTTATTAAATCTAACCTAAAACCTGTGTTGTATGATGACATTGAGGGGAACAGCAACAATGTAGAGTCAGTATGGGTAAATGTACATGGGGAGGGGAATAATGGAAAAATGCTAATTGGAGTTTGCTATAAGCCTCCTAACATACCTGAACAAATAGAGGGTGAAATGCTGGAACAAATTGAAAAGGCAGCTAATAATAATAATCGGGTTCTTATTATGGGGGATTTCAACTATCCAGACATTCAGTGGGACATAGAATCTTCTGGTTCTGCTAAAAGCTGTAAGTTCTTATCTACCATTCAAGACCATTTCCTCTCTCAGATGGTAGGTGAACCGACCAGGGGAGATAATTTGCTAGATCTGGTCCTGTCAAATAGACCGGATACAATTTCAGATCTACAGGTCCGGGAGCACTTGGGCACCAGCGATCATAATATGGTAAGCTTCAACATAATATTCAATAGAACATTTCAAAGGGGGAATGCTAAAACCTGGAATTTTAGGAAAGCTGATTTCAACAAATTAAGGGAAGAGCTTAAATGTGTAGATTGGGACAAAGTCATGGTAACTGGGGATACCGAACATAAATGGGGTAAGTTTAAGGATATACTACTAGAGTCCTGTAAAAAACGTATACCCTCTGGTAATAAAAGGTCCAGGAATAAAAAGAAACCACTATGGATAAATAAGACTGTACAAAGTATAATAAAACAAAAACAAAGGGCATTTAAAATCTTAAAGGCTGAGAATACAGAAATAGCATTGCAGGAGTATAAAGATATCAATAGGAAATGTGAAAAAGAAATCAAACAAGCAAAATTAGCTACTGAAACAAAAATCGCCAATGACATTAAAATAAATCCCAAAATCTTTTATAAATACATTAATGCCAAAAGGAAAACAAAGGATAGTATCGGCCCCTTAAAATATAATAACAAGTTAGTTATAGAGGACAAACAAAAGACTGAGATATTAAATAGGCATTTCTCATCTGTATTCACCAAGGAACAGACTGTACCAGGGATCATTCAACAAGTGAAAAATCAAAGTCCACCACCCGATATAATTAATTTAACACAAGATGAAGTACGCCTACGTCTGAGTAAATTAAACATTGACAAATCCCCAGGGCCAGATGGCATTCATCCACGAATATTGAGGGAATTGAGCTCCGTAATCGACAGACCGCTGTATCTCATCTTTTTAGACTCACTTGTAACAGGGTTGGTGCCTCAGGATTGGAGGATTGCTGATGTGGTACCGATATTTAAGAAAGGTAAGAGGGTAGATCCAGGCAACTACCTTCCAGTAAGCCTGACATCAGTAGTATGCAAAGTTTTTGAGGGCATTTTAAGGGATGACATGCAAAAATATATTGCAGAAAATAATATGATAACTGACAAACAGCATGGATTCATGAAAGATAAGTCGTGTCTAACCAACCTGTTGGGGTTCTATGAGGGGGTAAGTTCAAACCTGGATATTGGTAATGCAGCTGATGTGATTTATTTGGACTTTGCAAAGGCATTTGATACTGTACCACATAATAGCCTTATACTAAAGCTCCAGAAGCAAGGACAAGGGGACACAATATGCAACTGGGTAAGAAATTGGCTAAAAGATAGGAAACAAAGAGTAGTCATAAATGGTACATTCTCTAAATGGGCTATAGTCAGCAGTGGGGTGCCGCAGGGATCTGTGCTTGGACCGATTCTTTTTACTCTCTTTATTAATGACCTTGTGGATGAGATTGATAGTACAGTGTCAGTCTTTGCCGATGACACCAAACTATGTAGGATATTAAAAACTGACCTGGATAGTACAATATTACAAAAAGATCTGGATAAGATGTCAGAATGGGCAGATACTTGGCAAATGAGATTTAATGTTGATAAATGTAAAGTAATGCACCTAGGACGGAGTAATCCTATAGCTGCGTATACATTAAATGGAAGTAAACTCGGGACTACAGAACAGGAGAAGGACTTGGGTATTCTCATTACAAATAAGCTGAGCAGCAGCACTCAATGTCAAGCAGCAGCTGCTAAAGCAAACAAGATTTTAGGGTGTATAAAAAGAGAGATTAGATCCCGTGATCCCAACGTATTGTTACCCCTCTATAAATCACTTGTAAGGCCACATCTGGAATACGGGATCCAGTTTTGGGCTCCACATTTTAAAAAGGACATTCAGAAGTTAGAGTCAGTTCAAAGGCGGGCAAGTAGACTATTACAACGAATGGAAGGCCTCCCATATGATGACAGGTTGAAAAAGTTAGATATGTTTAGCTTAGAAAAAAGACGTCCCAGAGGAGATCTCATTTATATGTATAAATACATGTGTGGTCAATATAAAGGACTGGCACATGACTTATTTCTTCCAAAGACAGTACTAAGGACCAGGGGGCACTCACAGCGAGTGGAAGAAAAGCGATTCCGACACCTAAATAGGAAAGGGTTCTTTACAGTTAGAGTGGTCAGACTGTGGAATGCCCTACCACAAGAGGTAGTAATGGCAGATACTATAACAGCTTTTAAAAAAGGGCTGGATGATTTCCTCAGTACACAAAACATTGTTGGTTATAAATGACTTAGTGACTAAATGTAGAACTGGTGGAGGAAGGTTGAACTAGATGGACCTAGGTCTTTTTTCAACCTAAGTAACTATGTAACTATGTAAATAATAGTTTATTTTTTATCAATTAACAAAATGCAAGGGAAAGGGAAATCACACCAAATATTGATTACATTTATATTTATTTTTTTGTTAATACACTTTGCCAATTGATAATCAATAAAATAAAATACTTTGGAAGCATTCTTATCTTGCAGCACTTTTTCCACACCTGCATACATTTTTGCATGGTGTATATATGGGAAAATAATTATTGAATACCTTCACCAATTTTCCAAATAAATATATTTCTAAAGATGGCATTGACATGAGTTTCTCACAAGATGTCCCTAACACTCTTTCCAATCCATACAGGTAAATAAATCAAACTATAAATGTTCATAAATGAAGTTATGTGCAATGATGAGAAATGACATAAGGAAAAAGTATTGAACACATAAAGAAAAAGGTGCAAAAAGACTTGGAAAGCTATGACACCAGCTGAAATCTATGTGTAATTAGAAAATAATCCTGCCACTTAGTGAAAAATAATATAAGCTGGATCATCTAATGGCTTATAAAAAGGTGTCTTATTACCAAGGTGCCACAAAAGAAATATCTCATGATGGGTAAGGGGTACTTCTCACATAGCGAGATCACTGCTGAGTCATGGTTTTTGTGACGCACCAGTGACCTCTTTAGCGATCTCGCTGTGTGTGACACTGAGCAGTGATCTGGCCCCTGCTGTGAAATCGCTGCTCGTTACACACAGTGCTGGTTAATTTTTTGGACGTTGCTCTCCCGCTGTGAAGCACACATCGCTGTGTTTGACAGTGAGAGAACAACAATCTGAATGTGCAGGGAGCAGGGAGCCGGCTTCTGGCAGCCTGCAGAAAGTTGTAACCAAGGTAAATATCGGGTAACCAAGCGAAGTGCTTTGCTTTGTTACCCGATATTCACCTTGGTTACTAGAATACGCCGTTCCCAGGTTGCCAGTGCTGGCTCCCTGTTCCCTGCACACGTGGCCAGAGTACACATCGGGTAACTATGTGAAGTGGTTTGCTTATTACCCTGATGTGTACTCTGGCTACGAGTGCAGGGAGCCAGCGCTAAGCGGTGTGCGCTGGTAACCAAGGTAAATATTGGGTAACCAAGTGAAGTGCTTTGCTTGGTTACCCGATATTTACCTTAGTTACCAAGTGCAGCATCGCTTCCACACGTCGCTGGTAGCTGGGGGCTGGTCATTGGTCGCTGGTGAGATCTGCCTGATTGACAGCTCACCAGCGACCATGTAGCGACGCACCAGCGATCCTGACCAGGTTATATCGTGGTCGGAATCGCTGGTACATCGTTTAGTGAGACGGTACCCTAAGACCGGTTAACTGCACTGAGATAACAAGAATCTGGATAACTAATCATATGCTAATTAATTGTATGAATTAAAGTATTCTCAACAACATTTAGACAAGCCTATGAAATACTGTGAGAATAAAGTGTGGTTAGATAAGGTCAAAATTGAACCCTTTGGATGCTATAATACACACCATGTTTGGAGGCCAAAAGGCACTGCATATCTCCTCAAAAACATTACACCAACAGTGAAGTTTGGAGGTGGTAATATCACGATGTAGGGCTTCTTTTCAGCATACGACATCTGCAAAAATCATGTAATTGAAGGAATGATGAATGGACAAATATACCGAGACTTCTTGATTAAAATCTGCTTTCACCTTCCAGGAAAAAGAAAATGCAATTAGGGTGGACCTTTCAGCAACTCAATAATCAAAAGGCGCAACCAAGGAAAGTCTCTCTCTATCTATCGATATAGACATATAGATAGATAGATAGATAGATAGATAGATAGATAGACAGTGTCTTGCAAAAGTATTTGGCCCCTTTGAATTTTCAACCTTTTCCCACATTTCAGACTTCAAACATAAAGATAAAAAAAATAAATTTTTATATTAAAGAATCAACAACAAGTGGGACACAATTTTGAAGTTGAAAGAAATGTATTGCTTATTTTAAACTTTTATAAAAAATAATAAAGTGAAAATTGGGGCATGCAATATTATTCAGCCCCTTTAAGTTAATACTTTTAGCGGCACCTTTTGCTGCGATTACAGCTGCAAGTCGCTTGGGGTATGTCTCTATCAGTTTTGCACATCGAGACACTGAAATTCTTGCCCATTCTTCCTTTGCAAACCGCTGGAGCTGAGTAAGGTTGGATGGAGAGCGTTTGTGAACAGCAGTTTTCAGCTCTTCCACAGATTCTCGATTGGATTCAGGTCTGGACTTTGACTTGGCCATTCTAATACCTGGATTCCTTTATTTGTGAACTATTCCATTGTAGGTTTGCTTTATGTTTTGGATCATTGTCTTGTTGAAAAACAAATCTCCGTCCCAGTCTCAGGTCTTTTGCAGACTCCCAACAGGTTTTCTTCAAGAATGGTCCTGAATTTGACTCCATCCATCTTCCCATCAATTTTAACCATCTTCCCTGTCCCTGCTGAAGAAAAGCAGGCCCAAACCATTATACTATGTTTGACAGTGGGAATGGCGTGTTCAGGGTGATGAGCTGTGTTGCTTTTAATCCAAACATATCGTTCGGCATTGTGCCCAAATAGTTTGATTTTTTGTTTCATCTGACCAGAGCACCTTCTTCCACATGTTTGGTGTGTCTCCCAGGTGTCTTGTGGCAAACTTTAAATGACACTTTTTATGGATATCTGTGAGAAATGGCTTTCTTCTTGTCACTCTTCCATAAAGGCCAGATTTGTGCAGTGTATGAATGATTGTTGTCCTATGGACAGACTCTCCCACCTCAGCTGTAGATTCAGCAATTCATCCATCCAGAGTGATCATGGGCCTCTTAGCTGCATTTCTGATCAGTCTTCTTCTTGTTTGAGATGAAAGTTTGGATGGACGGCCAGGTCTTGGTAGATTTGCAGTGGTATGATACTCCTTCCATTTCAATATGATCGCTTGCACAGTGCTTCTTGGGATGTTTAAAGTTGTGGAAATCTTTTTGTAACCAAATCTGACTTTAAACTTCTCCACAACAGTATCACGGACTTGCCTGTTGAGTTCCTTGGTCTTCATGATGCTCTCTGTGCTTTAAACAGAACACTGAGACTATCACAGAGCAGGTGCATTTATACGGAGACTTGATTATACACAATCATTCATTCAGAGATCCTCAATGAAATTCTGGAGTGAATTTGCTGCACTGGAAGTAAAGGGGACAAATAATATTACACGTCCCAATGTTCAGTTTATTCTTTTTTACAAAAGTTTAAAAATAAGCAATAAATTTCGTTCACCTTCACAATTGTGTCCCACTTGTTGATTCTTTACCATAAAATTTAAATTTTTATCTTTATGTTTGAAGCCTGAAATGTGGGAAAAGGTTGAAAAATTCAAGTGGGCCAAATACTTTCACAAGCCATCGTATATAGATAGAGGGCGATCCCAACGGGGCAATTTCTACGGGTTCGGAGGGTTTGTTCTTCTAATGAATCCTTTGAACGGCAGTCCATGGAATTGAGGGACTGCTTTATAGACAGAGGATATAGCCCCAAGGTGATCAAAAAGGGCTATTCTAGAGCAAAGGCTACAACTAGAACTCAACTCCTTTCTGATGGCAAGAGGAAAAAGCAAACCGATAATACCATCAGATTTATTACAACATATAATAATCAATGGCGGGAAATCAGAAAGATACTGACCAAACATTGGTCGGTACTACAAATAGAACCTTCATTCAGGAGTGTGCTGCCTGATTTCCCATCCTTGATAGCACGTAAAAGTAAAAATCTGAGGGATCATCTAGTGCATAGTCACTATGTCTTTCAAGCCACTCTCCCATTTGACATCGGGGCACTAAGATGGTGTTGCTTCCCATGCTGGTCAGGTTTAGCATGCCGCAATATTGAAAGGGCGAGATCTTTTGTGTCGGCGGGTGGACATAGGAATTTCGAGATCAGACGCTGCATTTCCTGCAGTACCGAATATGTGATCTATGCAGCCAGATGCGGATGTGGACTGATCTGTGTAGGGCTAACTTCTAGACAGTTCTGCATCCGGGTACGTGAACATGTTAGAAATATCGTGGCAGCGAGGGAGGTGTCTGATCTCGAGACCCTGAAATCCATCCCCCGACAATTCAAGGTCTACCATGATTATGACCCATCCTCACTGAAAGTGAGAGGAATAGATAAATTTAACTTGGGGGTGAGAAGTGGTAATCACAAACAGGCTTTGGTGAGACTGGAATGCCGCTGGATCGTGACACTGGGCAAAATATTACCACATGGCTTCAATGAAAAACTTTCCTTTTCACCTTTTTTATGATATGGGTTGTAGCATTCTTATCTATATTATCTGAGTCCTCCATTCAGATTTTAATAGTGTGTCTTTTGCTTTTGTTTTTTGTTTTTTTTACAATTTTCATTATTCAGTTTACGTCTGACTGTAAGAGCAGGAAAAATTTGACGTCTGAACGTCAGCGGACAAGCTTCGTATCTGGAATAAAGCACTCTATGGATGAAATTATAAACAGCCCATGAGATATATATATACAGTACCTACAAGTAGTATTCAACCCCCTGCAGATTTAGCAGGTTTGATAAGATGCAAATAAGTTACAGCCTGCAAACTTCAAACAAGAGCAGGATTTATTAACAGATGCATAAATCTTAAAAACCAACAAGTTATGTTGCTCAGTTAAATTTTAATAAATTTTCAACATAAAAGTGTGGGTCAATTATTATTCAACCCCTAGGTTTAATATTTTGTGGAATAACCCTTGTTTGCAATTACAGCTAATAATCGTCTTTTATAAGACCTGATCAGGCCGGCACAGGTCTCTGGAGTTATCTTGGCCCACTCCTCCATGCAGATCTTCTCCAAGTTATCTAGGTTCTTTGGGTGTCTCATGTTGACTTTAATCTTGAGCTCCTTCCACAAGTTTTCAATTGGGTTAAGGTCAGGAGACTGACTAGGCCACTGCAACACCTTGATTTTTTCCCTCTTGACCCAGGCCTTGGTTTTCTTGGCTGTGTGTTTTGGGTCGTTGTCTTGTTGGAAGATGAAATGACGACCCATCTTAAGATCCTTGATGGAGGAGCGGAGGTTCTTGGCCAAATTCTCCAGGTAGGCCGTGCTATCCATCTTCCCATGGATGCAGACCAGATGGCCAGGCCCCTTGGCTGAGAAACAGCCCCACAGCATGATGCTGCCACCACCATGCTTGACTGTAGGGATGGTATTCTTGGAGTCATATGCATTGCCATCCAGTCTCCAAACGTCACGTGTGTGGTTGGCACCAAAGATCTCGATCTTGGTCTCATCAGACCAGAGAACCTTGAACCAGTCTGTCTCAGAGTCCTCCAAGTGATCATGAGCAAACTGTAGACGAGCCTTGACATGACGCTTTGAAAGTAAAGGTACGTTACGGGCTCGTCTGGAACGGAGACCATTGCGGTGGAGTACGTTACTTATGGTATTGACTGAAAACAAATTTCCCCACTGCCATGAGATCTTCCCGGAGCTCCTTCCTTGTTGTCCTTTGGTTAGCCTTGACTCTTCGGACAAGCCTGGCCTCGGCATGGGTGGAAACTTACAAAGGCTGTCCAGGCCGTGGAAGGCTAACAGTAGTTCCATAAGCCTTCCACTTCCGGATGATGCTCCCAACAGTGGAGACAGGTAGGCCCAACTCCTTGGAAAGGGTTTTGTACCCCTTGCCAGCCTTGTGACCATCCACGATCTTGTCTCTGATGGCCTTGGAATGCTCCTTTGTCTTTCCCATGTTGACCAAGTATGGGTGCTGTTCACAAGTTTGGGGAGGGTCTTAATTAGTCAAAAAAGGCTGGAAAAAGATAATTAATCCAAACATGTGAAGCTCATTGTTCTTTGTGCCTGAAATACTTCTTAATACTTTAGGGGAACCAAACCATGATACACAGTGGGGTACGGCTTGGCAGCCCGCCTGATCTAATAGAAGGGCGTCACCTAATAGGCTGCGAGTTTGTGACTGTGCCATCTGCATGTGAACAGCGCTCTATGCAAGCCACTTGTGTGCAGTTTTATCATCTAGCATTCGCCTCCCCTCCATTCCATGGAGGTGTGTCTGTGATCTGCTTCTCCTGCACCTGTGACGCTTCCACATTAGTGGGGGTTTAGCTGTATCCTGGTAGAGCATTAGCTTTTGGCCTGGGCGATGTACACACTACAGCCCAACTTGCTGTGAGTAATACTTAATTTTTGGAGGACATTGTCCTCTTTTTGTTGCTATTTTTTACAGAGCTGAATATATATATATACACACATGGTCAAAATTGTGGGTACCCCTTGTTTAATGATAGAAATACACACTATGGTCACAGAAGTAACTTGAAAACTTGAATCTGTCAAAAGTAATAATAAATAAAAAAAATCTATGAAAATGAACAAATGAAAGTCAGACCTTGCTTTTCAATTATGCTTCCACAGAATTAAAAATAATAATAATAAATAAATAAAACTCATGAAACAGCCTGGACTGAAATGATGGTACCCTTGAAAATAATGTGTCACAGGGACATGTTAAATCAAGGTATGTTCACTAATTAGCATCACAGGTGTCTACAATCTTGTAATCAGTCAGTGAGCCTGTATATAGGGCTACAGATACTCACTGTGCTGTTTGGTGACATGGTGTGTACCACAGTCAACATGGACCAGAGGAAGCCAAGGAAAGAGTTGTCTCAGGAGATAAGAAATAAAACTATAGACAAGCATGTTAAAGGTAAAGGTTATAAGACCATCTACAAGCAGCTTGATGTTCCTGTGACTACAGTTGCACGTATTATTCAGAAATTTAAGATCCATGGGACTATAGCCAACCTCCCTGGACATGGCCGCAGGAGGAAACAAGCATGTTGTTTCAAGATTTTCAAAGTAGAGAGGTAGTTTGTAAGTGAACAAGGTAGGTAAATTGTAAATTAGATTTATTGTAACAGAACTATCATGCCAATTGAGGTGACCTTAATCCTTCTTACTGCTTTCCTTCTTAATAATTATATTCATGATTTCAGAAAAATCAATGCATCAATAGTATTTTCATGTTTTTCTAACCTTCACTATAACCCGATTTTTACAAGCATATTTTTGTTCAACCTTTTTAACTATTTATGGCAGCAGATCCATGTCCAACATAGATCGGCATAGTGATGGCATGGAAATCGGTACAAGATATAGTCATTATGATTTATTACCCTGCTAGAATAGAAACATTAGTACAAATGCACAGCCTCACTTGGGAGATGTGGGCTTTGGGGTTCTTATTACCTTTAACAAATGTAAATACTCTATTGTAACTATTACTTTTTTAAATTATATGAACAAATTTTCTTTACATTTTGAATTATAGATGATAGGCCATAATATAGGGTGGGCCATAAGTATGGACACACCCTGATAAAATGAAAATGGTTGACACACCAAAAGCAATACCGCAGATCCAGAATCCAGGATGTGAGGCACCTTAAACAACAGACACAGGAGGCCTGTGGTAGCATTTCTTCTGTGGTATTGCTCTCGGTGTGTCAAGAGTGGGAGAAGAGAATCGCATTGACAATTCAACACAATGGGCAGAACTTTGAACACGTTCTTTAGCTGGTTACTGTCGTCGTTCCATGTCACAAAAGTATCAATAACTCAATAATGAATAAAGTTACATTAAAAATGAACACACCATTGTTTTTATTGTGCAATTCTCTATGTATTTGATGTGTTATATTACCCCCCTTCCCATTGAAAAAAATTAAAGTTGAATTCAAAATGGCGGCTTTCCAGATGGCAGTCATGGGCGTCACCCAGACTCAAATGTTTGGCCCCTCCCATGTACTAATATGCCACAAACGGTAAGGTGATATCAGCAAACAATTCCATTTTATCAGGGTGTATCCATACTTATGGCCCACCCTCTACATTGATTGTACAATATGCTCAGGGTACAAACTACCAGTCTTCTTTAAGTTTAGTACATTTTAGTATTAAAAGTTATTGGCCCTTTTATCAATTTGGTCTGATCTCACATAAGCAGTCTACGTATCAAAAATGATCAAGGAATTAATTCAAATATTTTACAATCTGAATTGTGAAACACTATATTTTTTTAAGCCGACACTGATCAATTTACAAGCAATGAATTATACCTTTCTTGCTCAAACATTTGAGCGGAAAATACATTATTTAACAGCAAACAGTTTTCTGTCTTTAATGGTATTTTTAACAGGCAATTCATCAGTTGAAAAGCCAAGAGTGACTCTTATGATTGAGTAGTGTGTGCAGTGTTCGTTGGCTGTATTTACTAACCAAAAGGTTTTCTATCTCTCGTGTTTGCAACAGTGATTCATGATAAAATGTTAAAATCTCTATATATTTACAGAGTGAACAAAGATGCCTGATAAAAGCCAGACTAATAGTAAAACATTGTTTGTCAAAGTAGTCATTGCTTCTCTATAATACCTTCATTTATTTCTGTCTATATTTCTCATCATTCATTACTCTTTTTTTCTTTTCTTTTTATAATCCATGACATTCTTGGTTTCAAGATATAATTGAAATAATGGCAACTAACTGGAAGCAGGTGTATTCGGATGCCAACTTGGCAACTGGGTATTTGCACATACTCCACGTTTAAAGGTAAATAAAAGCCTATAAATGTCAATTTTTATAAAGTAAAATAGTGCTCAAAATGTGCCAGTTATCTGAATTTGCATTTTTCAATTGAATCATAGTTAATTTGCGGTATGTCTTTTATTATTTATTTTTAGTTGTAACACTATAAATACACTATGACAGTAAAATTCTACAAACTTTCTTACTTTTAGTATAAGCCTCAAATTAAAAAAATACTAGTACCTTAAGCTTAATTTTTTAAATTAATCAAGTATAGAAGGTTTGACGCATGCTTTCACGCACCTGCACAAAACCCTCCCAGACGTCATGACACCTGGAAGTCAGGCAGAACACTAAATGGCCAAAGATTCCCATGCAAGTAGCAGGGGATCAGAAGGTAGGGCTCTTTTACACTTGCGTACCGCTTCCGATGCGAAAGCATAGGAAGCAATATGCTAATGACCCTCTGCTGTGTATGTCAGCCGAGGGATATGCGTCTGTGATGCAATCTTGTGTGAATGTTCTCCCCATCTCCTCTGCTGTCTATCTATGCGTGCACTGCATTGCAGTTGCATAACATGAGAGTGCAGAGCCATTTTACACATGCGTGAGCTGAGACTCGGTGCAAAACGTAACATGCTTTGACGGCACCAAGAGCACGATTCGTGTGGAGAAAAAACAGGACAGAGTACACTGCCTCGTTGATTAACACTCGTGTAAGTGCAATCCAATTTTTTATCAGATTGCACTCGCACATGAAAATCGCTGGTGGAAAAGAGCACATAAGGTGAGAACTGGATGGATTGCGGTGAGCAACAAAGGCTAAATATAATGACTCTTTTTTATTTTTGATGGGCTATATGTATTATGCTCTGGGGTCTAGAGATACACCAGTGCATAATAAGGGACATTAATTTCATGGATAATAACTTTTCTAAAAATTGAATTTCCAAATAAAACTAGCACAAACAGGCAAATTACATTTTTTAAAGATTTGATCGTTAAAAAGAGATGGTAAGATTAATCTAATTTGAAATTCACTCTGAAAAAGTGATTTCCAGAATAGAATTTTACAAAATTTGTAAACTGTAAGTTAGACACAAAGAAAGTCTAATTAAATTTAAATGGATATTGCTAATGTTTTACAAGACTGCAGTCACCTCATTCATGTTCATAATTTGGGAAACTGAAAGAAAATGGTAACTTCACTAATGTTCTGTGAATATACTCTAACACTTCAGAACCATAAAGCTGCAGAAAGGCATAGCAATGGACATAAGCATATATTACAAACTTAGAATTAAGCATTTTTTACTGTCTTCTCTATGTGCTTCAGGTACATTTTATGAAGATAAAAATAAGGCGACTGAAACAGCCTTCTTTGAGAAAAAAAATAAATTACCTAAATGTGTTTTTATTATATGCTAAAAAGAATACAAAATAGGAAACTTAACATGGTTAATGATGATTATCAGTATAATCTTCAAGGACAATCTCCATTACAGCCAAATTGATTGTTGTAGCCATAGTTAAACACACTTAACTTGAGTAGGTGAAGTTGCGCCATTAATCAACAGTTCAATGCTGAATGATAGCATGATAAATTGTTTTTTTTTTTTAAAGGGCACAGAACAGGTGGGTTACCAAGTTTTAAGGTTTTTTTTAATGCTGATATATGACATGGTACATAATGAAAATGTATCATACAATGTGCTTTGTATTTATATAACAGCTAGATTGCTCATGTTTAGTTTATTACATAACACAACTAGAGACATGCAGATCTTTCGAAAACTGAATTTCCACAACTTCTCTGAATTTCCTGCAAATTTAATTTGTTACAAATGAATTAATGTGAATCACATAATTAAAAATCTTCTAAATCCTGGAAAACATGTGAGTCAATTGAAAATGGTTTGAACTCTGTAATAAAAGCACAGGTTTTTCAATGTCCAAATGACTGTCTCTTGATGGGCTAGGGCAAAAATTCATAAAAACTGAAGTAACCAATAGCATATTTAACAAAACACTGTAGTATTTTAGACTTTTTAGGCTATCTGAATTTTACAAAAGGTCTATACATTATCTATTCTGAAAGGGCAAATGCATGCATTGCTGTTGGTTACATACAGGTGTAGCAAACTGAATAAACTGTGGCATTTTCACATGATTGGGTGCAACAATTATCCCTGTTTAGGCCTCTGCCACACTTACGTGACAAAACGTAACGTTTTTGTCACGTACGTGTTAAAGGGGTGGTTTTGTCCCCGTGTGCCGTGTTTATGGCACGTACGTGTTCTCCGTGTGTTATACGTAATAACACACGGAGAACGAAAAGCCCCGCCTTACCTGCATCATCCGGCGCTGTCTGTGGTGCTGAATGACAGCATCCGGCCAAAGCCACACCCCACTGACGCTGCTTCCGGCCCCCAGTGAAGGAGAAGCGTTGTTCAAATTCACTGGGGGACGGATGCAGGGGACAGCCACGGCAGAGACTGCAGGTATGGTGGAGGTGAGTATGTGTTTTTATTATTTTTACACTGACACGTGTCTTTCTCCGGTGCATGTCACATGGGCCCACATTCATACTACATCCGTGTGGTACGGGTGCAGGCCATGTGACACCCGTGCTGCCGGAGCAACACGGACATGTTAGCATTTTTAAAAAACGGACACACGTAAGTACGGATTGGACACACGTTCCATTCCTGAATACTTATGTGTGTCCAAAACAATAACAATACATAGGACCACGTGGGCCCGTGTCTCCAGTATGTGAAAAAAAAGGCACACACGTACCAGAGGCACGGATGTGTGTCGCAGGCCTTAGGAGGTATATAGAGTTTTGCAATTTGTTAAAAGAAAAAGAGATAGGTTTTTTATAACCCATCCAAAAATTATCCATTTAATAAGGAGACAAAACATTGTTTAATGTATTGTTTTGGAAGTGAAGAAGTAATTGTGAGTCACTTCTAACAGACAAGCCGTGAGTCGGGGAAATCAAGTAGTCCGACATCAAAAGTCTGGAGGGTATGTCATAGACAGCGGGGTGAAAAAAAAGCACAGTCAGGTAATAGTTTCTCCAATTGGATGGCTGAACAGTTGAACACGCCCCTTCCCAAGATTGGTTGGCTGAACTGTCACTCACCGTGTCCAGACACTTCTCAACCAGAAATGCTAAAAATGATCCCTTGTTTATGATAAACAACTGGTTGGCTAACCATGATATCAATAGGCAATTAAAAAGGCTTTTTATCAACCTATTCAAAATAATCTCTTTATTTCTGAAGACAAAACAGTGACATTGATTTGAATGTGAAGAAATCCTGGCTAGTTGTCATCAAGCCTTTTCAAAATAAGCTGTATCTTCATAGTCATGAAAGTACAAAAAAATGTAATAATATGTTTCCCAGCATTATTAGTACAGTCAAGTTCTATGAAGCACAGTGGCAGCCGGGACATGTGAGGCTGATGTGGTTGTGCAGTGGTTGCAGAAGAATTAACATAATAGAAAAATGGGGCAGATGCTTGGTAGTTAAGTGCCAGCAATGACAGCCTCGGGAGAAGCAGTAGAATAAAGCTTTATGAAACCAGTGGGAAGCTAGGAGGTTTGTGGCTGTGCAGTGGCGGCAGCAGCAACAGCATGGTAGAAAGCTAATATGAGAAATCTAATATGAGTCAGGCAAGAAGATGCACGGCAATTTAGGGCCAGCAAAAATGACCTCAGAAGTAACAGTACAGTCAAGCACTATGAAACACAGTGGGCAGCCAGGAGGTGTGTGGCTAGCATGGCTGTGTAGTGGATACAGCAGGAGCAATAAAGTAAAGAAAATGGGGCAAGGAGATGCCTGGCAGTTTGGGGCCAGTAGTGGCAGCCCCACCAGCAGTGGTACTGCAGTATAGAAGATAAAATGGACAGTGAGTATTTGCTCGACAGAATTAGATAATTGTTTATTTTTTCCTCCATTAAGCCCATAAAAAGTACAAACAATTAGAGTTGATTAGACCCTCCAAAGTCCGGGACCGGCAAATCACTGCCGGATTGAAAAAATAGTCCAGATCCGCCCCGGATTCTGGTGCCCATATAAGTCTATGGGGACCAGACTCCGGAGATTAAAAATGTTTGTGGAGGTGATAGGGGGGTAGGAGCACATGCCTTGTACTCACCCAAGGCTGTGTCATGGCAAAAAACTCCTTACGGGTCACGCTTTTCCCTTATGGAGCCGACAATTCAATATTAATTGTTTTGCCCACCCACCGCCACGTGTAATTGGTTGCAGTTAGACATGCCCCCACCCTGAGTGGTAGAGTGGCAAGTGACTGCAACCAATCACAGGCGGCAGGACGGGTGGTGGGTGGGGAAAGCTGTACAAGTGTCTGCAGATCAGTATGGTGAACGTCCATGTGTTTCAGAAACACATGCATGTTCCTGTCAGAAGTGTACGAGGCTGTGCCGGTGATGCAAATATTTTATTATTTAAATAAATAATTTAAAAAAAACAAATGCGGTCCCCCCTAATTTTGATACCGAGCCAAGATAAAGACGGCTGGGGGCTGGTATTCTCAGCCTGCAGCCACCCGGTATTGCCGCATTTATTAGATGTGACAATACCGGTACCTTACCGTCTCTCCCCGTTGGCCTGGAGCGATGCTAATTGGGGTAATAAGGGGTTAATAGCAGCGCAGTGCTGCTACTAAGCCCTAGGTTAATGATGGCACAGGCGCCTATAAGACACCTGCATCACACCAACCTGTAAGTGAATGTAAATAAACACAGACACAGAGAAAAATCCTTTATTTCGAATAAAGTTCAAAACACACACCCTCCTTCACCTCTTTATTAGCCCCCAACACCCTGCAGGCCTGGCGCAATCCACACGAGGACCCATGCCGCTTCAGCTCTGCTACATAACACAGCCAGCGGCCATAGAGCACGACCGCTAGTTGTGCAGACAATGACAGAGCCACGATGACTGCACGGCAGACAGATACTGTCACAGGCTGGGGTGTGTCTGCCTGCAACCAATCACAGATGAGAGGACGGCCGGTGGGTGGGGAAAACATGGAAAGCTGTGTGTATACGATGCACAGTACAGGAAGTGAATGTGCGACCTGGAAGCAGTGTGCCGCCATGACACCGAGTCCCGGTAAGTTTGAAACGCTATTTTATTTCTGCTTTTCTTTATTTTTCAATTATTTTCACCAGTACCAGATCCAGATCGTGCACCTGGAATCCCAGATACGGGGCCTGCACCCAGACATCTTTGAAACCGCGCGGATCCGGACTTACAGTCCGGATCCGCTCAGCCCTAGTAACAATGTAACACTGACATGGCTGATATTTATGAAGTGTAAATGCTGCAATTTTACTGTAATGTAATTTTTTAAGCATTTAAGACTTTTTTACAGAAAACTTTTTATTTTGCACTTAAGAAATGTAACTGCGTTTTTTTAAAGGCTTTTTTTCAGGATCCACATAGAATATTTAAAGAAAAAAATGCACAAAAACCACACAGTTCACCGTTGTCTTCACAAGTACAGTGGACAGGAGGTTTCATGAAATCACATCTACTTTGCTTGGAAATTTAGACTGTGTAGTTTTAATGCATTTTATTCTTTATAAACTTCTGTGGGGAGCCTGAAAAATAGCATGCAAAAAATGCATATAAAAAATACAGTTGCTTTTGTAAGTGCAGAATAAAAGCTTTTCTGTACTGAAAAAAATACAAACATTAAAAATACTTTCAAATCTGTACTAAAACTTTTCAAATAAGAGAGATCATTCATAAAAATATGTAGAAAAAAATGCATTAATCATAGGAGATTGATATTGTTTAGCTTGGTGCAAACGCCAGAAGAAAATCTGTAGAAAAAAAACAGTATTTACACTACATGAAAAAATGGCCTTAGGCCGCCTTTACACATCTGTGTAAATAAAGCATGTTTTGCATGGACCATTTTGGGCATCCTTATGACCATTTTTGTGTCCATGTGTGTCATCCGTGTGACATCCATATGTCTGTGTGACACTTTCGTGTGACTGGTAAAAATGCATGATACTGAAATGAATGTTTTTTATGTGTAAAAGATGTGCAAAGCCAGAAAAATGGTAGATGCATGATAGATAGATAGATAGATAGATAGATAATGGATAGATAGATAGATAGTTTGTGCAGCTAATTAGAAGACTTCATACAAAATTTCCAAGGAAAAATAAGGGTTCCCCCTAATTTTCATAACCAGCATAGCAGTTGTGGACTGCAACCTTCAGCTGTCAGCTGTTCCTTGGCTGGTTTGGAAAAATAGAGGGGAATGCTGATTTTCTTAACTATTTGAAATTAATAAAAGATGTATGGTCCGACCTATTTTTTCAAAAGCGGCCAAGTAACAGCAGACAATTGGGGGCAATATTTTGAGGGTTGAAAAGACAATGGTTATTTGGCCCTTCCCAGCCTAAAAATAGCAGCCCACAGTCACCCACCAAATTTGGCGCTGTATTCAGCTTTTCCCATTGCCCTGGTGTGGTGGCAAACAGAGTAATATTTGGGGTTAATACCAGTTGTCAATTGCCAGCTGACACCAAGTTCTGGTATTAACAATGGGTGGGCATTTAGCAGACATCTCCATTACTAATCCAGCTGAAATATAAAAAAGAAGATATTTTATTTGAACAAACACCCCTCAACTACAGCCCTTGTTCACCAATCTATTAATAATGTATTTAAAAAAAATCCACCATAGTCCATAGTAATGTCCCACGACATTCCCCAAAAGCAAACCTGAAAGAAATAAAAAAAGAAAATGATTAGATGATTAAAGAAATAAACACAAAATACACCTTTCCCTGGCAAAGCCCTAATCTGGGTCCAACATAATCCAAAAGAGGATCCCACGACATTCAATACTCAGTATCCCAGCCAATGAAGAACATATGGTTTCTCATTGGCTGGGAGAGCAGTTATTGGAGACTCACACACTGTTCTGTGTAAGAATCACTGCAGTGAACTGAGATGACCTCATGAGGTCAGTCCAGATCACTGCAGCGGGTCACACAGTAGTGTGAAAGCGGCCACTGGCTGGGATGAGCAGTGACTGCATGAGTTCACTGTAGGTCCATGCTCAAGGCCCTCACATCAAGTATTGCAAGAGTCCAAAGAAATAAACTTCGAGTTTAACTTAGAGTTGACTGCCCTTGGCTGTCATCATGCTGCGTGTCGCGAGAGGGCCCTGGCGATACTTGGTGTGAAAACGGGTGTGGGCATTGAACTGCGATGAGCTCATGGTGTCACCACTCGTCCCTGCCCTCGGCCACTCACACACTACTGTGTAATCTGCTACATGGACCTGAGGTGCCTTCATGAGGTCATCTCAGTGTGGATCTGCAGTAACTGCTTTCCCTGCCAATGAGGAATGATCTGTTCTTCATTGGCTGGGACAGTGAGCATGGAACATCATGTGGCCTCTTTTGGATTATGTCAGAACTTGGATTCAGGTTTTTAGAGAGAAATAAATTGGTGGAAATGTCTGTCTTTTGTTTTTATTTCTTTAGTCATTTTCTCGTTTTATGTCTTTCAGGTTTGCTTTTGAGGAACATCGTGGGACATCACTATGGATTACAGTGGACTTTAAAAAATAAATAAATAAATAATTAAATAAATTGGTGAACAAGAGATGTAGCAGGGGGTGTTTGCTTAAATAAAATATTGTTTTTTATATGTCTACTGGATTAGTAATTGGCAATTCACAGCTGGTATCAGCCCCATATATTACCTAATTTGCCACCACACCGAGGCAATGACAAGAGCCGAGTAGAGAGACAGATTCGGCATATCTCATAGATGCACCACCTCTGGAGTGACTGCGGGCTGCTATTATTATGCTGGGAAAAGCTAAATAACAATAGCCCACCCTAAAAATATAAGCCACCTGTTGCTGTCAGTGCTGTTGTCTGCTTTCACTTGGCTGGTTTTAAAAAATGGAGGGGACCCAACGACATTTTTTTTTCTAAATTATGTGTTCAAAATAACTTAAAAAAATCAATGTGGGATCCCTTCTAGTTTTCAAAAGGAGCCAAAGGACAATTGACAGCTGAAGGTTGCAGTCCGCAGCTGCTGTTGTACCTTGGCTGGTTATGAAAATAGGGGGGAACTCCACATCTTTTTTTTCTAATATTAGTCATTAATTCTGCTAAATAGTTGAACAAGCTATCAATCGAATCTACCATTTCTTAGCTTTGCACATCTTTTACACATAACAAACCATTAAACACAGTAATATCCATTTTTTTTCCAATACGCGTGCTGCTAGTAAATAGCAGACTTGTCTCTGTGTGATTCACCCAGACGTGCAGGTATTTCACAGGGACACATGGCCTGGGTAAAAACACTGAGGTGTGGCTTTAATTAGTACGCTTGTGAACCTATCACCAGTAGGTGGGAAAATGGGCACCACATGGATTGGATACATGGAGGTTTGAAGGGGACCTTACATACACAAAAAAGCAAGACCTCAAATAGTGAAACTTAGGTAAAAATAGCAAAGTTACTATATGAATGCTACAACTATGAATGAATTAACAAAAAAAAAATCAATAGGTCCCACCATCCCAGATACAGTCCCAGATGTCTGCTGAATGACCCGAACTGTCTCTCTGCCCGCTTTGACATCTCCTTTGGCAAGAGAAGAAATTAATGGTATATGGGAGTGGCTTGGAAGTGTAGCTATAGTCATGGTCAAAGTTTTCCATACCATGCTATGCTTTACACATAGTTTGTCCCTTCTTCTGTTATGTAAAAGTTGGGAGGTATGGATTACTGCATATTACTTGAGTCTTGGATTTCAATTCTCAGACTGAGACTATCAACCATTTTCAATTTAGTACATCTGCACTTAAGTAGTAGACCACAATCACATTAGATGTAATCCTGTATGCTCTAAGCGCTTCTATCCCTACACAGAATAGGCATAACATGTCATTCTTTGGTCATCTGCAATGTTTAATACTGCCTGTGATAGCCCTACTGATTGGTTGTACTACACCATTGGATTGAAATACTGCAGTGCACTAAGAGGAAGCATGTGCTGCCACGCCAGATGTCATGAACCACATCATAGAGTATACAGAATGTGTGAATAAGTGTGAAATGATGCAGGGCAATTTTTGGGGTACATTTTTACCGAAATTCAACATGGACTCGATCCCCTGTGGATCAATGCCATTATTTCTAAACACAATCCATGTCCTTTGTTGCAAAACGTAACTATGTTGCAAGAATTTGCAAAACCTTTCAGTGAAAAACATTCTTTATTTGTACCATAACATAAAAGGTGATGTTTCCATATATCATTCACAAACCCAGCTTACATTAAACAACATTATAATATTATAATTTAAGAATAAAAAAAATTGCAATTATAAAAAATACAAACATCATATATGAGTACAAAACATATATAATATTCATCTTTAAAAGAGAATTCAGTCAGTGATTGTGCATCTTGAAAACTGGACTGAGATGTACAAGAGTTTATCCAAATCAACATGAAAAAAATGTTTTTTATTAATTGTTGTTAAAAACATTACAATTTGTTAAAATATTTAGCAATGTAGAATGCGTTTTGGCTATTAACGCCTTCCTCAGATACAAGTTCATACTTCTGATACAGATTATGTTTAAAAATTTACATTAATCCCCTGGCTGTCAACCAATGGAAATGAGGTGGGGTTAATTAGTGAGACACTCCCAATCAATGAAACTTATTGATTGGGAGTATCTCACCAATTAAGGCATGGAACAAATTCCATCAGGAATAGTGAATAGGTAAAACGCATGAAATGCTTAAGAATCCTTGGATTGGATTTTTAAACTGCAAAATTTAATTCTTGATGGGTTGAATGAAATATAGAACAAATTTAGTATAAGCCTGACTGATTGGTCCAATAGCTGGACAAACACATCTACATGCATTATACTCACAATTTGGTTTCTGTTCACACTAAGGGCAGCTTTGCACACTACGACATCGCAGGTGCGATGTCGGTGGGGTCAAATTGAAAGTGACGCACATCCGGCATCGCATGCAATATCGTAGTGTGTAAAGCCTTGATGATATGATTAACGAACGCAAAATTGTCATAATCGTATCATCGTTGCAGCGTCGGCGTAATTCATAATTACGCTGACGCAACGGTCCGATGTTGTTCCTCGCTCCTGCGGCAGCACACATCGCTGTGTGTGAAGCCGCAGGAGCGAGGAACATCTCCTACCGGCGTCACTGCGGCTTCCGTAGGATATGCGGAAGGAAGGAGCTGGGCAGGATGTTTACATCCTGCTCATCTCCGCCCCTCCGCTCCTATTGGCCGCCTGCCGTGTGACGTCGCTGTGACGCCGCACGACCCGCCTCCTTAGGAAGGAGGCGGGTCGCCGGCCAGAGCGACGGTCGCAGGGCAGGTGAGTGCGTGTGAAGCTGGCGTAGCGATAGTTTTCGCTACGCCAGCTATCACACGATATCGTACCTGCGACGGGGGCGGGCACTATCGCGTGCGACATCGCAGCATCGCCCTGCGATGTCGCAACGTGCAAAGGCCGCCTTAGTGCAGTTTAACAATCATACATTTTTTATTTAATCATTGAGGTTTTTAATTTCTTTTAGCGTTTAAAACATTTTCTCTTCATGCAGACTGATGAATAGTAATATGGACCTATTAATTAATATTAAAGTTGATGTATAGTACCTCTGACTATGTATTTTAGTTAAGCGTGGTTTTCATTTTTTTTCTACCTTGGACCAGTTTGATTGATTTTTAGTGTCTCACTAATTAACTCCACCTCACTTCCATTGACTGACAGCCAGGATATCAATGTATATTTAAACAAAATTGATATCAGAAGTATCAACATGTACCTACAGAAAGCGTTAGTAGCTGAAACGCTTTGTACATTGAACATATTTAAACTAATTTTAAAGGTTTTAACAACAAATAAAAAAACTTTTTTTCTTCATGATTTGGATACATTGTCCAATTTCAACATCTCTGTCAAGTTTTCAAGAGACTCGATCACTGACCGAAATCTCTTTTACTTGCATTCTACTAGGGGTCCACTGGAAGATTCCCATTCAGCGGGTCCGATCAGCTATTACTGGCCCCTCCATTGTCCAGACAATACTCTCCTACATGCTTTATCTTTCCACCAGAAGATGAGTTTGTTAATCACTTCACATCACTACGGTGTTAAGTAACTACTACACCCAGAAAGCGCCATATTTTCTCATTCTTTCAAAGGATATTCTCCAGAAACTATTATTCATCTTTAATATTTCCTTGCTGCATAAAATATAAATAAACTGTAGTCACCATAATTCAGGGATTGAAAGGTACATGTTTCTGTCCTGAGTTTGTTTCCCTGACAGCAGTTAGGAATTAGACATTTATTATTTATGTTTTATCTATTTTTTTATTCATTTTAAAGGTATTTTATTTTCAGTGTTTTAAGCACACCAGTAATGGCCATGTGTATTCCAGTCTATTCTGTTATTTTGTTTCATGGTATTACTGGCTTTTTGTACAATCCACATTTTTCGCCGAGTTGGGCCTTTATTTCACAGATATGCAAATTTGGGTTTATGAAAATTGTTTCAAGTCCAATGACTGATTCTTATATTTCCTTATGCCCTGATTTCAACAAACACTTCTATTTTTAACCATCATACATGGATTTTGCACAAAGTGTGCATGAAATTATGTACAAGTGAGATGAACCAGAAAAATCTTTATAGTAGCCAAACATGTACACAATATTACAATAGTATATAAATATAAATGTATTGAACATTAATTCTGCAATTTTATTGGAATAAATTTTTGCATCTTTTCATTTTCTCTTCAAAACTTCTCTTGATACCTTGTCTTTTATAGAAAGCCTATGGATTTTCTTTGTGAAGCATCCAGCAGTAGTCACCCATCATGTTCACATTCCATCTACCTTGGTATCAGCATGGCATCTCCATACTATCCTGATGAAATCTTTCTCCTTGCTTTTTGCTAACAGCACTAAAGTTTTCAGAAAAGTAGTCTAAATGGGAATGTAATTTTTTTTCTTCAAATTCATCATACAACCAAAGGTTTTAAAATGTTTCAGCATGTTTTCAACGATTGACTTACATTTTGCATCTTTTTTGTTATCTAGAAATTTCTTTAAAATAATTCAAAGACCTCTTCTCAGCAACTTTCATTTTTGCTTTGAACACATCGTTCGTCATGATTTTCTGAATATTCAGACCCACAAAAATGCAATCTTTCAGTTTTGCTTCAAACAGTCTCTGAAACTCGAAACCTAGGCATTAAAAGTCTCTCCTTTTGGTGGAGGTTCCACAAACCTCTCCATCAATTTCGGCTTAATGTGGAATGAGAGCAGAAGAACTTTAGTGGGATCAGCTAAAAACTTTCTGCACATTTTTTTTTGTTTCCAGGTTGCAAAGATGGTCTTGTTGGCCAACGTTTTTTGCTCCAGTGGTGAGTCCTATCCTGGCTGTCCATTTACACAAAAACCATGGTACTTTCTGCATCCTCCTTGC
This sequence comes from Anomaloglossus baeobatrachus, assembly GCF_048569485.1. Lineage (NCBI taxonomy): Eukaryota > Metazoa > Chordata > Amphibia > Anura > Aromobatidae > Anomaloglossus > Anomaloglossus baeobatrachus. Next base: position 384,743,586 of record NC_134356.1, on the reverse strand, counting down.
TGCCAAGAAGCAAAGAAAGAACTTTCAGCTTACCCTATATATGGATCATCCTTATCATTAAGTCTAAATTCTCATATTTGTCCTTCAAGGGCAAAGAATCCACTACAGGCACTCAAGCACACTAGATACCATTGTGCAGTAGTACAGATTTCAGACTTTTTTATATTCATCAAAAGAGTCTCCAGATTGCTCACATTCTAAACTATTACATTTTTGCTTCAACCCAGGAACATCGCTGTATTACATCAAAGCACCGTCTTGAGAAAAGTATGGAAGGAATTCCTTTTCTCTGCTTTTGTACTATGAAGAACAGGTTCCAGGAGCTAGCAGGTTCTTTTTTTTTAGTCCATTGCCTTCAAGTTCTGCAGAAAGTTTTGGAAGGTCCAAGTTCCTGACTAAGTCATTTTATTCGAGCTGTGAAAACAGCTGTTGCTGGTTGAGACTAGTGGGAAAGTCTTTGTCAGAATCCTGCTCTTCATGTTCTGAATGAAAGATGGGTGGCAGGGTCAGGTCGTAGTCGTGAGAGATTCTGCAGGTTTGCTGCAGCGCAGCCCTGAGACAGTTTTCTGCACTGCATTTGCCCTTCTAGTACAGGGGAAGGGTTTCTGGGACTTGTGGTACAGGGCACTTGCTGTCCGGAGGCCAGGGCTTGTTCCATCTTCAGGACCGCTTCCCAGCTGCCGGTTGCAGCAGGTCCCAGTGCTCTCAAACACCATACACTGACACAGACTTTTTTGAACAAAAACATCTGTTTACTTGCCAAATCTCACCAGTGGCGGGCACATCGATTTCTAGTTACAGGAGACATCATCCTTAATAAATAATGTCCTTTGGATATACGTTCTGGCTTTTTTCTTTGATCGTTGCCATCAGCAATCAAAGCCACTCTTAATTAATACATTTTTCTGGTTGACTGTTTCCCTGGTACTTGGGCTCCCATTGGAGTCCCTATGCTCCTCTTCCACCCCTTCAGCTTCACTATCCATGGCAGACGCAACTGTCTTTCCAGTCAGTCAGGACCTACTCCTCTCAAGGGCCCACTTACTTTTCACTGCCTGAGGGGATTCGTTAGGTCTCTGTCAGGGAATTGCCACCACCTGGGCTGCACTGTATTTCCGGCACCTGGCTTTGACCGACAAGGTCACGCCAAATTGAAGATTGGGCTTTTCCTCCACCACACTTCTCACAAATGCATTCCGTTCCTCTACCTCAGGGACTCTCCTCACATCAACAGACTTCTTAACTGCTCTTTTTTGAACTAAGCCCCTTCCCTTCACTAACTCCCTCTAGCCCAGAAGTACCAGGGAAACAACTTACACATGGTGGCCACCTAGTGGCCATTTAAACACATTACACCATAACAAACTGTAAACATTACATTTAGGCACACAGGTCTCGGGTGGCTGAGCCTTCCACCTCCTTACATTATCTTTCTGAATCATGTGTATTTTCAAGTTTCTCTGGAACTGAAGTGACAGGTATTCCTAGACTGTAAGGCACAGGGTGAATTGCTTAAAGGAGATCTGGATATACAATTTTCTTCTTATTTTTAAAGTTGAACCTTCCGCCTCACACGTATAAAAGTAGCAGTTTTCACTATGATTTTGTGGTTCCCTCCAGACCATAAGCACAACAATACAAAAGCTCTCTTTTCTTCTTTAGACCAGTGTTGCAGTTCTTCACACATGTAGTGTGTTCTACACAAACAGAACACACTACATGTGGCACCCACGACTTGTCCTGATCACCTAGTTTTACACCAAAGTATGCATTTTACCTTTTTCTAAAGACGTTCATAATGTTCTTTCATTGTTTCTTCACTACAAAACAACCACAAATGTATCAAACATTGTGAAGTGAATTACGATACTCCCTTGTATCCGTTTCGATAACGTTGTTGTAATCAGAAGCTTAATCCACCACAACCACTGCATACTGAAAGGAATAGTGGTAAGCACACCACTTCTATCTTAGGAACTCTATCTGCATAAAAATCTGCCTTTACATCCCATAGCAAAGTATGATGCAAGAAAAAAACTATAGAGTCAGTGTTTGTTAAACAACTACATACGATGGATTTTTTCTGAATATTTTTACTAAGTTCGGTGATCAAAACAATGTAAAAATTACCTCTTTTCAAAATTTTTTACCATTGCACACCTGTGTGTATTGATGCCCCTTTTTTGTTTTTAGACCCCTCCTGTTCCTTGTTATATTGATCTTCATATTTGGTTAAGTTTTTAGAAAGGGTTTGGTAGGAATCTGAAATGCATTAACAAAAGTTAACTGAAAAATTACCAAATGTGAAACTACTCCTTTTTTAACAGCAGCACGGACAACCAGAATATCTATCTCATACTTCTTCAGTATCTGCAAAATCTGACAAATCTAACAATTACTTACTTAAAATATTAATTATTTATTGAACAGCTAGCTCATATAACTAGTAACTTTATTGAGATAAAAGTCATCAGTAGCTTTGTCTTGACATAATTGAGGTCTATTCCACTTAAACATAATGATAAATCCTGCATTTTCACAGTGCCCTCTTTACTTTGAAAGGATATCCAGCTCATTAAATATACCTGACTATGGGATAAATACCCATTTGGACAACTAAGATCAGGAAGACTAATACCTAGTGAAGATCTGCCATCCATTTAAGTTTTATGTTAAATAGGGATTACTCCCACTAAAGTGCACTATTGGTGAAAGCTCTAAGCTTTCAATCCAGTCTACTCAGTAATCGCATGAGTGAAGACACCAGAGATTCCTGAACATAGCTTTATCTTCTGCTGCTGAATTCCCTGTATTGTTGATAAGCAATTGTAGTTATATATTACTTGACTAAATTCTAATAATTTAGCGCAATAAATTTAGCTTTAGGATGAAATAGAGTAAAGAATGATCTTTAATAGAGAAAAGTTTAGAGAAGATATACTAGTTTGTACATTTAAGGTTTTACTCCAAATACATGCTATTAACCCCTTCAGCCCCAAGCCTATTTTGACCCTAAAGACCCGGCCATTTTTTGCAATTTTGACCAGTGTCACTTTATGAGGTTATAACTCTGGAACGCTTCAACGGATCCTGGTGATTCTGAGATTGCTTTTTCGTGACATATTGGGCTTCATGTTAGTTGTAAATTTAGGCCGATATTTTTTGTGTTTCTTTGTGAAAAAACAGAAATTTCGTGAAAATTTTGAAAATTTTGTAATTTTCGAACTTTGAATTTTTATGCTCTAAAATCAACGAGACATATGACACAAAATAATTAATAAATAACATTTCCCACATGTCTACTTTACATCAGAACAATTTTTGGGGGAAAAAAAAAATTAAGGAAGTTATAGGGGTTCAAAGTTTATGAGCAATTTCTCATTTTTACAACAAAATTTACAAAGCAACTTTATTTAGGGACCACATCACATTTGAAGCGATTTAGAAAGGTCTACATGACACAAAACACCCAAAAGTGACACCATTCCAAAAACGGCACCCCTCAGGCTACTCAAAACCACATTCAACAAGGTTATTAACCCTTCTGGTGCTTCACAGTAACTAAAGCAATGTGGAAGGAAAAAATGAACATTTTACTTTTTGCAACAAAAATGTTAATTTAGCCTCAAATATTGCATTTCACAAGAGTAGCAGGATTAAATGAACCCCCAAAATTTGTTGGGCAATTTCTTGTAAGCACGCAGATACCTCATATGTGGCGAAAAAACACTGTTTGGGCGCACCGCAGGACTCGGAAGGGAAGAAGCGTCATTTGACTTTTTGAACAGAAAATAAGCTGGAATCGTTAGCCGCACCATGTTGCGTTTGGAGAGCCCCTGAGGTGCCGAAACAGAAGAGCTCCCCCACATATGACCCCATTTTGGAAACTAGACCCCTCATGGAATTTATCTAGATGTTTATTGAGCACTTTGATCCTCTGGGGTCTTCACAAAAGTTAATAGAGTTGAGCCGTAAAAATAAAAACATTTCTTTTACCACAAAATTGTTACTTCAACCAGGTAGCTTTTTTTTCACAAGAGTATCAGGAAAAATTGCACCATAAAATGTATGGTGCAATTTCTTCTGAGTACACAGATACCTCATATGTGGTGGAAATCAAATGTTTGGGCACACAGCAGGGCTCGGAATGCAAGGAGCGTCATTTGACTTTTCAAAATTGTCTGGGATAATTAGCGTATTCCATGTTGTGTTTGGAGACCCCCTGAGGTGCCGAAACAGTGGAGCTCCCTCCACATGTGACCCCATTTTGGAAACTAGACCCCCCCATGGCATAGAAAAAAAAAACAGGGCGCACACACGAATGTTCTGCAAAAAAAGGGGGGGAGACTAGGTGGGATGGAAAAAAGTCCTGTCGAAAGTCGAGTACGACTGCAGGACGATTGCTGATCAGGTACCTAATTGTTCAAGTTTTTTGTTTGTTTTTTTTTTATTTGGGGTGCACAATTAAAGCAAAAACTAGAGCAACAATTACGTACCTGATCAGCCAATCACGTAGCTGATCAGCACTTGGCGGCAAGCGGGTGGGGGAGGAGGGGGGGAGAGGGAGTGGGAGATGCGATTGGGGATAGTTAGAAAAGAGCCATGAACAATACTTACAGGATGGATCAGAACAGCGGCAGATGGGGGGCGGCAGATGGGGGGGGCAGCGGCATATAAAGGGAGCATCTGTGATTGTGAGACAGAGGCGGCTGGGATAGGGTGGAGGCGGCTGGGATAGGGTGGGGACAGATGGGAGAGGGCGCAGTGGATGCAGGAGCGGCAGAGGATGGGGTGAAGGGGGGGTTGGGGGGATGGGGAGTGGGAGGTGAGATTGGGGATAGTTACCTTACAGGATGGATCTAGGCAGCAGGATCACAGGAGATGAAGGAGGCAGCAGATCGGGGAGGGTGAGAGGTGGGAGAGGGAGCGCAGCGCAGATCACGGGGGAGACAGGTGAGCAGAGCACAGATCATGGGGGTGAGAGGTGAGGGAGCACAGATCACAGGGGTGAGAGGTGAGGGAGCACAGATCACGGGGGTGAGAGGTGAGGGAGCGCAGGTCACGGGGGTGAGAGGTGGTGGGAGAGCGGACAGCAGATCACGGGGGTGACAGGGGAGGGAGCACAGATCACGGGGGTGACAGGGGAGGGAGCACAGATCACGGGGGTGAGAGGTGGCGGGAGAGCGGACTGCAGATCACGGGGGTGACCGGGGAGGGAGCACAGATCATGGGGGTGACAGGGGAGGGAGGACAGATCATGGGGGTGACAAGGGAGGGAGCACAGATCACGGGGGTGACAAGGGAGGGAGCACAGATCATGGGGGTGACAGGGGAGGGAGCACAGATCACGGGGTGACAGGGGAGGGAGCACACATCACGGGGGTTACAGGGGAGGGAGCACACATCACGGGGGTGACAGGGGAAGGGGCGGGTAGCCGATCACGAGGGTGAGAGGTGGCGGGGAGAGGGCAGCACATCACGGAGGGGAGGGGGCGCCAGCCGATCACGAGGGGGAGTGGCAAGCAGCGCATAACGGAGGAAAGGGGGAACGCAGCGCATAATGGAGGAGAGGGGATACGCAGCGCATAACAGAGGAGAGGGGGCGCGCAGCCGATCACGAGGGGGAGGGGCCGGGCAGCAGATCGGGGAGAGCGGTGACACTGTGGCAGACGGAGGAGGGCAGCGGCGGATCGGGAGGGGTGGGGGTGTGGGCAGCAGATCACGAGGGGTGAGGGTGCGGGCAGCAGATCGGGGAGACAGGTGGCAGATCGCGGAGAGCAGCGGCGGATCGGGAGGTGTGGGGGTGGGGGTGTGGGCAGCAGATCACGAGGGGTGGGGGTGCGGGCAGCAGATCGGGGAGACAGGTGGCAGATCGCGGAGGGCAGCGGCGGATCGGGAGGTGTGGGGGTGGTGGTGCGGGCAGCAGATCACGAGGGGTGGGGTGCGGGCAGCAGATCGGGGAGACAGGTGGCAGATCGCGGAGGACAGCGGTGGATCGGGAGGTGTGGGGGTGCGGGCAGCAGATCACGAGGGGTGGGGGGCGGGCAGCAGATCGCGGAGGCAGGTGGCAGATCGCGGAGGGCGGCGGCGGCGGATTGGGAGGTGTGGCGGTGAGGGTGCGGGCAGCAGATACGAGGGGTGGGGGTGCAGGCAGCAGATCGGGAAGAAAGGTGGCAGATCGCGGAGGGCAGCGGCGGTGGCGGATTGGGAGGTGTGGCGGTAAGGGTGCAGGCAGCAGATACAAGGGGTGGGGGTGCGGGCAGCAGTCGGGGAGACAGGTGGCAGATCGCGGAGTGCAGCGGCGGCGGCAGATCGGGAGGCTTTTCGCCGGTTTCATACAGTGCAATGGCGGCGCGGCAACTTCCGGGTCCCATGCTCTGGTTACATAACAGCATGGGACCGGAGCTTGTCGCTCTGCCATTGCACTGTATACACTCACTGTGCTGGCGTGCTGCAGGGACGACAAGTGATGGTGATGGGGGCGGTCACCGGCAACAGGTCCATGGCGATTGGAGAGATCGGTCACAAGGCCGATCTCTCCAATCAGAGCTGCTGGAACTGGGGGAGGGTGATCCAGTGAGGTCACCCAGCTCCAGCCAATGGCCAGTGCTACAGCTGCACTGGTCAGGGCTGGATTTCAATATTTCAGTCATTTTAAATACCTGGAACATTACAGTGGCTGTGATTGGTTGAGCGGCGTTCGTCAGCCAATCACAGCCTCCGTAGGTCCGGGGAGGAGGCACCACCCCTCCTGAGGTCAGGTACAGGTCCCCTCCTCCCCAAATCTGCGGTTTATGCTAACTTTTCGCAGTCACCGGAGGCTCCAGTGCCGCGATTCTGCCATGACGGAAAGATCCGTCCTTGGTCGTTAAGGCCCAGGGCACCATGACGGATCTTTCCGTCCATGGTCGTGAAGGGGTTAAACAGATTAGCTTAAAGTGATTATTGACAATAAAATTCCTCACTTACACTATTTGTCAGTAAAACACGTAAGATAATCACACTGCCTGTCCATTCCAATTTTTGCACATATTTTGTTTTACAAAAAACTATATAATATAAATTGTCTAAAAATATACAGTACATCAACAATGCAAAACATTATCCCCTACCCAAAACACTTCGATTACACATCTCTACCCTCACCTACTGTATCCTCATCCTTCCCTTGTAGACTGTGAGCCCTCGGCGGCATGGACCGCTCTCCTCCTGTACCTGTCTGTGCCAAGTATTGTTTATGATTATTGTACTTGTCCCCATTATGTGTACCCCTTATCACATGTAATGTGCCATGGATTAAATGGTACAATAATAATAATAATAATACAAAATAATTAAGATTGTTTGTCCTGTAATTGTATTTAGTGAAACAATCTATTTGTTTCAATCTATGTAAGACAGGTATGGTAGAACAAAAAGTATCAATTAGTTATCTTTGTTGTTATTTTTGCATTACTTGTAATAATTTACTACTTCAATATGTATTTTACATTGTAATTTGATGTAAGCCGTTAACCTCTTCACACCTGGGCAATTTTCTGTTTTTCCTTTTTTTTTTTTTTTTGCTCTCCTTCCGAGCGCCGTACATTTTTTATTTTTTTGTCAGTATTGCCATATAAGGACTTATTTTTTGCGGGACAAGTTGTACTTTTGAATGAAACCATGAGTTTTACAATATAGTGTACTGGAAAATGGCGAAAAAATTCCAAAAAAGTGCAATATCACAATTGTTTTAGGGATATTTTATTCACCATTTTTTTTATATGGTAAAACTAATGTGTTGGTCTGATGCCTCAAGTAAGTATGAGTTCGTAGAAGCTAAACATGTTTAGGTTTGCTTTTATCTAAGGGATTAACAAATTCACAATTTTGTCCAAAAGAAGTGGAGCACTTTTTGCAGCATTTTCTGAAACCCATAGTGCTGTCATTTTTTGGGATCTGGAGCTCAGTAATGAGTTATTTTTTTGCGTCTTGAATTGACGTTTTTAACTGTTCCATTTTTGAGCAGATGCTACATTTCTTTCACCTGTTATTGCATTTTGCGCAAAATTTGCAGCAACCAAAAAAAGTTAATTTTGTTGTTTCGAATTTTTTTGCCCCTACTCTGTTTAACGATCAGATTAATTGATTTTATATTTTGATAGATTGGGCATTTCTGACTACGGTGATACTAAATAGGTGTACATTTTTTTTTTTTTTAATCATTTAATCTTCAATAGGGGGTAATGGAAAGTCATTTTTTTACAACTTATTTTAACTTTTTTTTCTTTTACTAGTCCCCCTATGTGACTGTAAGGGGTACTTTGCACATTACGACATCGCATGCCGATGCTGCGATGTTGAGTGTGATAGTCCCCGCCCCCGTTGTACGTGCAATATCTTGTGATAGCTGCCGTAGCAAACATTATCGCTATGGCAGCTTCACATGCACTCACCTGTCCTGCGACATCGCTCTGGCCGGCGAATCGCCTCCTTCCTAAGGAGGCAGGTCGTGCGGCGTCACAGCAACGTCACACGGCAGGCAGCCAATAGCAATAGAGGGGCGGAAATGAGCGGGACGTAAACATCCCGCCCACCTCCTTCCTTCTCATAGCAGCCGGGACGCAGGTAAGGTGATGTTCCTCGCTCCTGCGGCTTTACACACAGTGATGTGTGCTGCCGCAGGAACGAGGAACAACATCGTACCTATCGCTGCTCCACCGGCATTAAGGAAATGTCGGAGACTACACCGATGATACAATAACGACGCTTTTGCACTCGTTCATCGTATCAAAACGTTTTACACACTACGACATTGCAAGTGATGCCAGATGTGCATCACTTTCGATTTGACCCCGTAGTGTGCAAAGCCGGCCTAAGGATTAGCAGTCTGATTGCTTGTGTATTTCTGTAGATGACAGCTGCACAGCTCTGATCTGCTGAAATGCTGCTGTCTTCTCACACACGGCGCTCTGCCGGCAGTAAGAGGAAGGGACTTATGATAGCCACAGCAATCGCATGACCCTGTACTACCATGACAACCATCAGCTCCATGTAATGTCCGATGGCGGTGGGTGAGTGAGCGCTTACCGCAGCTGGCATTTACATTGTGCTGTCACATTTTGAGAGGCACACATTTCAGCTGTTCAAATCAGTTGACATGTGCAGGTATCGCCGCAGGCTCACCGAGGTAGCCAGCGGTGATCAACCTGACACGATCCATGACGTACCCAGTACGTCATGTGTCATGAAGAGTACTCTACAAGTAAAAGTCATGAAGCACAATCCTAAAAAAACACACCAGAAAATGTTGATTTTCCTTCCCATGAATAAAGATTGGTGTTATGATCCGGAACCATGGAAGACCACCACAAATCATTGGTAAAAGGTGACAAGAGCATTGGCAACTAATCTGGCCGCGATCCCCTTACTAACCATCACAACTAGAAGTAGCCAAGGGGTGAACTAACATCCTTTGCACCGCGAACCCAGTTGGAGAACTAACTATCCTAAAGGTAGGAAAGATGAATAACTCTCTGCCACAGAAAATAGACAAGAATAGCAAGCCCCCCACATTCAAAGACTGCGGTGATATAGGAAAAACACAATACACAGATAGATGACAGGATTAGCAAAACATGAGGCCCCCACTGAATAAAATAGGAAAGGGACTGATGGTGGCCAGAGTAAAACCCTGCAAAATTCCAAATTCCTGATAGTACAAAAAGCCCCTCAGATCGCACGATCTGATCTCCATCCTATACCAGGTACTTTTGTCATACCAATGAACAGAAAACAAGAATCATAACAAATTCAACAAGCCACAAACACATGGACCCAAAGGAGCTATACTCCAAACAGAACTGCAGGGAGTTCCCCAGCCAAGCAACTGATGGGAAAATCCCTGCATGCAAATAAACTGAAAACAACCACAGCAAATGACAAACTCAGATAAGAGCAAAAGAACCAAACAATAAATAAAGAGCAAGCACTTATCTGGGGTAGATGTGGTGTGGAGCAGAATGAAGCAGGCTGGTGATACAAAGAAAAACTGACATCCAGCATAGCCAGCTATCAGACCAGGATTTAAATAAGCAGAGAGTTAGCAAAGGAAACGCCCATTGCACAACACACCTGGTCCAAGTCCAAACTATTCCTGGCCACCAGAGGGAGCCTCCCAGCAGCCAAAACATAACTAACATTCACAACAGATTGGGCAGTAGAATGGCTTTTCATTTTGTTACCCAAGCAAAAATAAAAAAGTGATGAGGCTGTTGTTGCTATGGGGACATTGCAGATTGCAATGTTATGTGACAAATGATCTACCAGGACCAAAATCACATAAGTATAGGGCCTGCTTACTTATCTGACTACATTTGAGGTTAAACATGAATGGTATGAATATTACTTTGCAGAGATTAGAAAATTTGACAACATTTCAATTTGTCAGATATTTTGAACTTGGCTGGGAAATTTGATTTTCATCAAAAAAATTTGGTGTTGATTGAATCTGACAGGAAAGGGTTCAAACACACGTATACTCACCTATCCTTAGCTCTTCCCATAATTTTCCTGCTATTATTGGTCCTGTGACTGTCTTCTGTCATGTATTTTCTACCTACTTCTTTTTTCAGGTCTCTTGCCCTGTCAGGCTTCACAATTTGATATCAAAAATATGCTCCGCCCCAAGTGACTTCATTGGACCTAGTAAAAAATAGCAGTGCCATTGGTCAAGAAGGGACAGAAGGTATAGTACAGAGGAGAGAAGACAGATGAGCTGATAGGAAGACCATTGGTGGTGGGACAGGTATAGTGAGAGGTTAATACAAGATTTTTTTTAACCTAGAATCCACCCAAATGGTTAACAGATAACTGACATTTTACTGTAATTCGTGAAAATTGGATCACAAAGGTTTCGGATTCTTGTGGATGTGATTTTCACATGAATTTTGTAACTAATTTAAATTGTTGTGAATTGATTAACTCATCTCTACTGATTTACAGTTTCTAAGATGACTATGCTTATTTTAAGTAAAACATAAATATAGATTTATTTTTTTTAACTATCGCAAAAAGCTACATGAACTAGCTACATGAACTAGCTGGATAAACTGCAGTTTTAAGATTTAACATAGCTCTGTGACTTAAACAGTTTAGATCTTAGCAAAATAAACATATGTGATAATATAAATCGTATTGCAAAGAAAGACAGGTATTTTAAATGTGTCTAAAAGGCTTTCCATAGACATTACATAAACACATCACTGTAAAGTGAAGAGGTGAATGGAAATTACGAACTCTATTCCTGCAGTAGATCTATACCATATAAAAATATATTTAAGTGACAGGTCTCTAGTCAGACTGCTGTGCAAATGAACCTAACATGTGCAAACCAAATGTAAACAATGCCAAGCAAGATTGACTCAGGAAGAATGGTGATTTTTCAGATAACACAAATATAAGCAGAACAGCTCTATAGATAAGATGCAGACAAGTTCATTTGAAGTTAAGTAAACTTTTTAGAACATGTATGTAAATATATAAGAACACTGCCTGAATCCATTAGTTCATCAATGGATGAAATTGTTAGAGGCACGTATATTTGATTCTTTCTTATTGGGCATACATTGCCAGATGCAAAAATAAATATACAGTACTGTGCATAAGTTATTTGGCTGGTGTAGAAACAGTGCTGCAAAGTTAGACTGTTTACAAATGTGTTAATAGTTTATTTTTATAAATAAAGTGAAAAGTGAATGAATGAATGAATAAAAAGAGAAATCAAAATCAAATCAATATTTAATGTGGCCATCCTTTTCTTTTAAAATGGCATCAAAGTAACAACACTTCTAGGTACAAGTTTTTGAATGGACTTGGCAGGGTGTTTGTTTCAAATATCCTGGGGAACTTAACTCAATATCTTTTTCAGATGTACGCTTAAACAAATCTTTTTATCTGTTCACATAATCCCAGATAGACTTGATAACAATAACATCAGGGCTTTGTGGTGGTCCATATCATGGTGGCATTGAATGATGGATAAGTATCTGCCTACATTTCTCAGCTTTGAGAACCGCTAATCTGGACCAAGTCCTCAAATCCATTTGTAGAAGTTTAGCCCAAAACAAGCTTTATTTGTGTATGCAGACATTTATTTTTGTACCACTTTCCAGACCTTTGGCAAAAAATTGCATTAATTTACAGCTAAACATTTCAAAGTTTGACTCATCAGTAGAGATGAGCAAGAATGTCAAAATTCAGTTCGCTGAGCCTTGCTGACCAAACGCTACGTTTGACAAACTGTTCGCCGAACCGAATGTCAAACCTTTTTGAACCCTATTTGATTCAATAAAAGGGCAAACCTAACACAGAGAAAACACCTTGAAGAGGATCAAAAAGCTTCCAAAGCAGCAAAAACATGTTTTACAGTGCAGCCCATCTATTTTGGCATAGTCATTAGCTTCCTAGACTATTGACATAAGAAATTTTGAGGTGGATAAGAGAAAGGTGTGGGGCTGATGCTCCCACACCCCTGCCAGTACAGACAAGATACAACTTGGAGACACATTTTGGATTCTAGAGATTTAATAACATTTTAGGCAGACAGCTGAACAATAGAATTAATTGCCCCGCCCATTGCCTCATAGTGTCTTTACACAGCGGTGAGGTTTGATCAATGCAAGACACAGGATGTGGCCTGGCATTTCCATTTTAAAAATCAAAAGGTGCATGAGTGATAGGATTAGCCCTCATGCTCCCACACACCTGCCAGTACAGGCAAGACACAACTTAGAGACTCATCTTGAAGTCTTGATACTTAAATATATTTCAGACAGACAGCAGGACAGTGGCATCAATTGCCCTCCACCCATTTCCCCATAGGGTATTTGCACAGCAGGGAGATATGGTGCATGCAACACACAGGATATTGCCTGGTATTTCAATTTTAAAAATAATAAAGGATGAGTGATAGGATTAGGTCTCTTGCTCCCATACCTCTGCCACTACAGGCAAGACGCAACTTAGAGACTCATCTTGGAGCCTTGAGATTTAAAAAAAAATTTGGCCAGACAGCAGGACAGTGGCATCAAGTCCCACCCCCCACTTCCCCATAATGTTTTTGCAAAGCAGTGATGCATAGTCCATGCAACATACAGGATGTGGCCTGACATTTCAATTTTAAAAATAAAACAGATGAGTGACAGGATTAGGCATCTTGCTCCCACACCTCTACCAGTAGTACAGACAAAACACAGCTTGGAGACCCATCTTGGAGTCTTGAGATTTAAAAACATTTTAGGCAGACTGCAAAAAGTGGCATAAATTGCCCCCTCATTTTCCCATATTGTCTCTGCACAGCAGGGAGGTATGGTACATCCAGTACACAGGATGAAGCCTGGCTTTTCCATATTAAAAATCAAGAGGTGCGTGAGTGACAGGACAAGGCCTCTTGCTTCCACACCCCTGCCAGTGCATACAAGACAACTTGGAGACCCATCTTGGAGTCTTGATATTTAAAAACATTACAGGCAGACAGCAGAACTGTGGCATAAATTGAGCCCTCTCCCCAATTTCCCCATAGCGTCTTTACACAGCAGGGAGCTATGCAACACAGAGGATGGGGCCTGGCATTTCCATTTGAAAAATCAAGAGGTGCATGAGTGACAGGATTAGGCCTCTTGCTCCTACACCCCTGCCAGTACAGACAAGACAAAAATTTGAGGACCATCTTGGAGTCTTGGTACTTAAAAATTTTTCAGGCAGACAGCAGGACAATGGCATCAATTGCCCCCTCCCCAATTTCCCCATAGTATCTTTGCATAGCAGGGAAGTATGTTTCATGGAACACAGATGAAAATTTTAAAAAATCAAGAGGTGCATGAGTGACAGAATTAGGCCTCTTCCTCCCAGAACCCTGGCACTACAAACAGAAGACAATTTGGAGACCCTATTTGAAGTCTCCACATTTCCAAAAAATGATGGCCAGACAACAGGAAAAGTGGCAGCAATTGACAAAAACTACAAACAGTTCAATGGTGCAACATGGATATGTGGGACCAGCCCTGTAACCAGGCCTGAACCATAATTTCTTTCTTCACCAGAGACAGCAAAGTGACAGACAGGCATAGGATTCTTGCTCCCAGAAACCTAATACTACAGACAAAGAACAATTTAGAGACTCTACTTGGAATCTTCACATTTCCAAAAATTAAGGTCAGAGAACAGGAAAAGTGAAAACAATTGGTGCAGACTAGAACTAGTCAAACGCCGCAACATGTCATCTGACCAGCCCTGTAACAAGGCCTGAACCAGCATTTTTACCTTCATCTGAGAGAATTGGGGTGCGTATTATCATCCAGTGTGTCTTATAAAACAAAACAATACATTAATCACTTCCAATAGCTTAATTGCCATTTGTTGTTTAGGATAGCTCCTCTTCAATATCAGATCAGCAGGTGTCAACACCCAGTACTCCCACTAATCTGCTGTGTTCAGTCTTGGCACTGGCAGGATATCAATAGTGAAAGGAGCTGAAACACCACAGTTTCTTTCACAGTGTAGTGGACACAAACTGCAGTTCTAGCCATTTTTTTTGTAGTTTCATAGAAAAAAAGGTTATGCTGTTACGAACCAGCCTGACAAGATAAAAAGGACTGTTTATGGCTTCTGTTGCGCTTATAGACACCAGTAGATACTCTCCCACCATGCATACACTAATTGAATTCACATAAGGAGATGAAAACACATCCTTAACTTATAGCTTGTTTAAACAAATTTAAGTCAATAATGAAGGGAATAATGCTGTACAAGAGGATAGGAAAAAATCTTGTCTATAAAATATAATATAAGAAACAAATGATACAGCATACGGTATATGACTTATCCATGGTAGCTTCACAGGAAACATTCAGAGAAAATATCTTCAGTCTGGCAAGATAAATATTTGGATTAGTTGAGCTTAAGGGAGGGATTATTAGTAGACGAAAGAAAAACTATTATTTTAGAAACTGTTTAAAATATTAACATTTTAATTCAACAATTTTTCTCCCACATACATGGATTATATTATGTCAAGTAATGACTGTTGTCTAAATGATGGAGATTAGAGAAACAAGATTTGCATAGAAAGTTGAGAATGCCATTATCATTCTACAAGAATTCTTTGTGAATAAGTGACTTACTGAAAGTCAAGACATAACACCACACTCATTTTTTTTAAGACCTTTGAAATTTGCTTTTTTTCAGTCATTGCCACTTAACTAAAGCTCTTAGGCTATGTTCGCACGTTGCGTCGGTGTACCTGCAGTTTATTCTGCACGTTTTCCTTCCCTTGGTTTTTGACCAAATGGCTTTTGACAATTTTTTAGCGCTAAAAACGCATGCGTTTTTACCGCGTTTTTAGTGCGTTTTTAGCGCTTTTTACCTGCGTTTTCACCTGCGTTTCTGCAGATGCGTTTTTGAGATCAAGACACTGAGAAATAAAGTTGAATTAGTCAAAAAGAATGAAAAAAGAGAAAAAAATTATAAAATTAACTTTTAATAAAATTAAATGGGAAATTATCAATTTAAATGTAATAATAGCGGTTATGCACATTTTAACAGAAAAATAGCTAAAGTTTATTATTTTTTAGCATTTAAATTTTCGGTTATTGTGTGTGTGTAAAGGAACATTAGAACCCATTAATTTTATGCCAGAAAAGCATGCGTTTTTGGAGCCAAAAACGCAGTTGAAAAGCAGGTAAAAAGCATGAAAAACGCAGGAATTGTGATTTTGGTTGCTTTTTGACATTTCTCATTGACTCCAATGTTAAGGAAACGCTGCAGAAATGGCAAAAACAACTGACATGCTGCTTCTTTTTCAGCATGGTTTTTGACCACAAATATGCAAATTAAACGCTGCTGAACAAAAAGCAAAGTGCAGACAGGATTTCTGCTTTTACCATAGACTTTGCTGGAAATCAAAAACGCATGCCTTTTTGCCCAAAAACGCTGCTGCCAAAAACGCTGCAGAAACGCGGTAAAAAACGCAACGTGCGAACATAGCCTTAAACATATAGTGGAAATGTTTTTATATTTAATAAAGCAGATTAGAGTAGCTAGAGATTAAGCACAGGTGATATGGGGGTGGGGGCAAACATATTTCAGTGGGCTCCTAACCTATGTAACCATGTTTAAAATTACAGTGGGACAGCCTAATCATGGTAGGTTAGGATGTGCAGATTTTGTTACATTCAAATTGGCTGACTTTATCATATTTTCCTAAAAAAATTGTTATGAGAAGAATAAATTAGTGGAGAGAGAGAGAAAGCGTGAACCCCACTGACCAAAACAGCTTACACAGGCAAATGAAAGAGATGAGCCCTTTGACCATAAATGTTTAAACTTTACAAGCAAGACCCCGCTGACCATAAGGCAACGTCCTATAATAAGTATTAAGTGAATGTTTGATATTACAAATTTTCTGCAGCATTTCTTCACCTATTAGGCAAATCAGGGTATTTGCGTTATTTTCATTGCATTTTTGAGTGGGCTATTTAGAGGCATTTTTATGTCTCTTTGGTATGTCATGTTTTCAATAAAGCTACTATGTTTTTCATACTTCCTGTTATTTGATTTAAAAAAATATATATATTGATACACTCATGTGTGGAAATTCACTAAAAACACATTTACATTTTTCTGCATCTCAAGTCATTCTATGGGGAAAATTAGCACATACTTTTTAGTAATGGATTGGCATCTATAAGACACCAACATTACTAACTCGGTAAGTGAACAATTAAAAAACACACACAGGATAAAAAATTATTTATTGAATAAAGACCTCTCCACTGTTATGGCGACTGCAGACTCTATTCACATTGCAAGTCTGGCAGGCAACCTGATGCTTCTTAATTGCTCAGCCAGAGTCGGGCATTGACTGTTCTGTGCTCTCTGCTGTTCCGTTTAGCAGGAGTTAATTCCTGCTGGCTGGTGAATGGCTGCTGGGGGTCACATGTTGCTGACATCCTATCACAGCCGCCTCCGCCATTTAAAGATGGTGGAACCTAGCCTCACATACCAAAGATAGCTCTAGCTCTGCTCCATTGTTATCGATCTTTGTGCGTGGGGACCCAATGGTTAGTGAATGGTTGTATGGTATTTGGTGTGCTGTGGAAATATCCTTGTTGTTTATTTATTTCCTCCCTGTACTTTATTTCTCACTGAGCATGTATTGTCTATTCCCCTGTGTGTGTTTGGAGTTTTTGTGGGGTTCTTTACTCTGGTTCCAGCCCTCCCCAGAGGTGGGGGAGAGGGGGTGTTAGACCAGGGTTGCTCAGGAGTGATGGTCATGTTGACGGTCCAAGCCTGACTACCATTGAGCTTATCCCTTGAATAAGGGACAGTTTAGGGCACTTAGTCTCAGGGTCAGACTAGGTGCCCTTACCCCTGGTTCCCGTGTTATACCCGGGGCACCCACACTCCCTCGTTCACCAATTTGTTGATTAAAAAAATTCTCAAAGTTCCAATGTAATCCAATGGGGAATAAAAATTCCCGCACAATACCTCATTAACAAATTTATTAATTAAAAAAAAAATGTTGACGCTTCAGCGAAATCCAATGTTGTAATGTCCCATGAGAATCATCCAATCCTATGGAGCCTCAATCTCAGAAAGTTCTGAAATCAAGGCTCCATAGGTCACTCACATCCAGTGGCAGACCCAGAATTTTTCATGCTCGTGAGAAATTCTGTGCCTATTTCTGACTGTAACTGAAATATGGAGCTTTGTTATCAGACCGGAACTCCATAGGTCACTTACGTTCATTGGCAGACCAAAGACCAAGAATTTCTCAAACACACAGCTGTCTGCTTTACCTGCACTGGTTATCAAGAATAGGGGGGGACCTGACGTCATTTTTATTGTCTTCAAAGCAGTGTACAGGCATCTTCCCCATGCCATAAAGATTGTTCATTGGTTGTGCTGCAGCCTTTCAACAAACTTTATTCAGCATCCAAACCGGACCTGAACTGTGAACTCAGATACAGACTTCTGTGAAAAGTCAGTATTCAAGTTTGAGCCCTACGCACTAGCAGTCTGGTACGAACCCCTAGCTTTACAGTTTGATCTCACTCATCTCTAATCGCTATCTATCTTAGCACACCTTTTCTCCTTTAGGTAAATTGCACTCTGCTCTGCCCAATTTTTTTTTAGGGGTAGTGATGGGCAATCCTCCCGATGGTTGGGATTGAAGAGCATCGCCCGATCGTTTTGTAAAGATCGAGATCGGGGTCGAGGTAACACGATCATGTGTCTGGTCACTGATCTTGGACTTTACAGTTATGGAATGGGGCGGTTGAGGCTGTAAAATGAAGAATATAGTTAATTATAAACATTGTCATTATACTTACAGGTCCCGCGATGCGTCCTGCAGACTTTGTCTCCTGCTGCTTCTGCTTCCACATCCGATCATCACTGTGCCCTCCCGGTAACCACCACTGACTAAAGAAACATCCGAGATGTCATAGCCATGTGACTAGTTAGGTGTGAATTTTGTATTTCCTAATTGGTTACGGACTGGTCACATGGCTATGACATCATGCAAGGTCCTGTAGTGTCAGTGGATAGGGATGGGTGAGCATGCTTGCCGGTACTCGGTTCTCGCCTAACCATTTCAGTACTCGAGGTACTCGGTGAGCACTGAGTACCAGCGAGATGCTTGACCACGTGCTCGGTTTCCCCCCCTGCATTTTGGCGCTCTTTACAGAGTAAGCCCACATGCAGGGATTAGCTGCCACACACTGTAATGCCACAGCCGGTGAATAGCGGCGCCATTAATCAGGTTATCGGAGATCACCATTGCTATAGTAACCTGCTTGTTAGGTTACTATGGCAACGGTGGCAGCGATGACCTCACCGCTTACCAACCTGCAATCTCTGCTCACTCATTGAGTGATTAGACAGCACGGGGAGCAAAAGCGTTCTTCCTCCCCCTGTGCTTTCTGATACAGCAGAGCTAGATCGATGACAGAAGATAGAAGACCAGGATCGTGGAGGGGTGAGAGGGAGTAATGAAGATGGAGTCCCTAAGTGTGTCTGTGTATTTATTTCTAATAAAGTATTTTTTCTCTGTGTGTTGTCTTTTTTTTAATTCTTTATTGGACACTCTTAATGGCCGGGTCAAACTTGGCCTGACATTAAGAATCTCGGGCTTAATACCAGCTGGTAAAACAAAGCTGGTATTAACCCATTATTACCCAGTGTGCCACCATGCACCAGGGCCGCTAGAAGAGTTGGATAGAGCGCCAGAAGATGATGCTTCTATGAAAACGCCATTTTGTGGGGCAGCTGTGGACCGCAATTTGCAGCCGGGGGGTCCAGAAAGCTTGGGTCACCCTCCGCTGCGGATTCCAATCCCCAGCTGCCTAGTTGTACCTGGCTGGACACAAAAATTGGACGAAGCCCATGTCATTTTTTTTTAATGATTTCATGAAATTCATGAGATAATTAAAAAAAGGCTTCCCTATATTTTTGGTTCCCAGCCAGGTACAAATAGGCAGCTGGGGGTTGGGGACAGCCCGTACCTGCCTGCTGTACCTGGCTAGCATACAAAAACATGGCAAAGGCTTAATCATTTTTTTTTTTTAGTTTTTTGGCAAAAAAAACTTAAAAAAAGGGGCTTCCCTGGATTTTCCATCATCAGTGAAGGTAACATCAAGCAGCGGGGGTTAGCAGCCAGTAGCTGCTTGGGTTACCCTTAGCTAGCAATTGAAAATGCAGCAGGAGCCCATGAATTTTTTTAATTATTTTTTTAAATAACTACAAAAAAATTAAATGGGCTTCCCAGTATTTTGATTGCCAGCCAATGTAAAGCCAGCCATAAATGTATTTATTTATAAATAAATAATGTAAAAAAATGACGTAGCGCAGTATTTTGGATTCTCAGCGCAGGTAAAGCATGCGGCTATGGGCTGCCACCTCCACCCCCAGCTGCCTGGCTTTACCTGACTGGCAATCAAAATACAGGGAAGTCCATTCATATTTTTTTTAAATAATTAAAAAAAAATGTGTGGGCTCCTGCCGTATTTTGATCACCAGTCAGGTAAAGCTAGGCAGCTGGGATTCTCGGCAGCCCGGAGGCATCCCTGTAAATGGCGCACTGTTTCTTACCGCCATTTCCAAGCGCGTAACTCGGCTCATCCAGCGGCCCTGGTGCCGGGTGGCACGCTGGGTAATAAAAGGGTTAATACCAGCTTTGTATTCACAGATGGCACTAAGCCTGAAATTCATGGTGTCATGCCATATTAGACATGGCCACCATGAATTTCTAGTAAACCGTAAAAAAACACAACACAGAAATGTTTTATTAGAAATAAAACAAAAAACACTTAGAAACACCATCTTTATTATAAAAACAATGCTTAGTCTGACGTAATCCAAAAGGTACAGCAATGTCAACTCTGCTTCACCACTGTGCACAGACACA
Source organism: Anomaloglossus baeobatrachus (assembly GCF_048569485.1). Lineage (NCBI taxonomy): Eukaryota > Metazoa > Chordata > Amphibia > Anura > Aromobatidae > Anomaloglossus > Anomaloglossus baeobatrachus. The sequence continues at coordinate 384,723,140 of NC_134356.1, read as the reverse complement.
GTCTATACAAAGTGAGAAGCAGAGAGAACCATGTCAACCCTGCTACATCGCTCTGTACAGAGCGGGAAGCAAGCGGACAGTGAGGGTATGATTGCACTTGCGTCTCGCAATGCATCACCCAGCACCTGATGTTCTCAGGACAGGAGCGCTTCAGCAGCATGGAAATATATGCAGCCGACCGCTCCTGTTGGGAGAGAGTGCGTTGTGATGCGATATGAAACTCGTACAGTGACAATGAAAGTTCAGTTACCAGGACCTTTGATGACGTCATAGTCATGTAACCAGTCTGTAGCCTATGAGGTAATACAACAATCACACCTGACTGGTCACATGGCTATGATGTCACGGAAGGTCCTCTTAGTCAGAGGTGATTACTGCGTGCACAGCAATGATCGGACGAACGTGGAAGCAAAAGCAGCCGGGAGACTGAGTCTGCAGGATGCGTCGCGGGACCTGTAAGTATAATCATAATGTTTTTTAATAATGTGCTTTTATTTTACAGCCCCTGGACCCAATCTTGACCCGATCTGTAACACGAGCATCCCGGGAAAGCTCGTGATCGGGATTGTGTACACGATCACTATGTGATCGGCACGATCCCCAATATTTACAGATCGGGATCGCCCATCACTATTTAGGAGGAATATGAAGCACTCGACGACTGATCAGGTAGAATAGGTCTTACATGCCCATGTTATCAGGGCTATTCCAGCTCACACAGGAACCATTAGGGACTGCATGAGCAAGATCTCTAGCCTGTAGAGGAACCTGCAGAGTCAGTTACTGTTTTTCGTCTGTTGCCTATTTCCCATGTGAGTTTGTACACAATCATAACATTTTGTCTGGTCAATTTTTGTGTAAAATTATGTTCAATAATATATTCCTCTGTTTTTTCCAATACACTCAAATTAAATAAACATGTGTATAAGAAAACGTGTAATTGCAATACTTTATTTTATGAATCAATTTCAAGGTGCCAACACTTTTGGCCATGACTGTATATAGTGCTGGGTAGCTCACCTGATCTATTAGTATGGGTGTCACTAATAGGCTGTAAGCCAGTTGCTGGCCCTGTATTGTGGAGAGTCTACCAACAAGGTCAGCATGGGTAAAGCAAAGTGGAGACCTTGATATACTGTGTTTGGCTCTGCAGGCCTAAAGCATTCTATGACATACAAAATGGAGTGTAGTAAGGCAGGGAAACAATTGCTCCCTGTTCTAATGCCGAATTTGTCTGTATTAGCATTCTGAGCACACCGATACACTTAACAGAGGCAGTCAATTTGGGTGGGCCATCTGGTATGCTACACCACTGGAATGGGTAGAGCAGATAAAAATCACAGTTGAAAAATATGCATCATTTAATTTGCACTAAACAAAGGTACTCTTTAACCCCTTCAGCCCCGGGGCACTTTCCGTTTTTGCGTTTTTGTTTTTTGCTCCCCTTCTTCCGAGAGCCGTAACTTTTTTATTTTTCCGTCAATCTTGCCATATAAGGGCTTGTTTTTTGCGGGACAAGTTGTACTTTTAAATGAAATCATAAGTTTTACCATATGGTGTACTGGAAAGCAGCAAAAAAATTCCAAGTGTGGAAAAATTGCAAAAAAAGTGTGATGGCACAATAGTTTTTGGGATGTTTTATTCACGGTGTTCACTATATAGTAAAACTGATGTGTGGGTATGATACCTGAGGTCGGTGCGAGTTTGTAGACACCAAACATGTATAGGTTTACTTGTACCTAAGGGGTTAAAAAAAATTCACAAGTTTGTCCAATAAAAGTGGCGCACGTTTTGCGCCATTTTCCGAAACACGTAGCGTTCTTATTTTTTGGGATCTATGGCTCAGTGACGGCTTATTTTTTGCGTCTCGAGCTGATGTTTCTAATGGTAGCATTTTTGCGCAGATGCTACGTTTTGATCGCCTGTTATTGCATTTTGCGTAAAACTTGCGGCGACCAAAAAACGTAATTTTGGCGTTTGGAATTTTTTTGCCACTACGCCGTTTACCAATCAGATTAATTGATTTTATATTTTGATAGATCGGGCATTTCTGAACGCGGCGATACCAAATATATGTATATTTATTTATTTTTTAACCCTTTAATTTTCAATGGGGGGAAAGGGGGGTGATTTGAACTTTTAGGTTTTTTGTTTTTTTTTTAATTTTTTAAAACTTTTTTTTTACTTTTTTTATTTTATTTTACTAGTCCCCCTAGGGGGCTATAGCGATCAGCAATCCGATTGCTGATCGCTATCTGCTGATCACAGCTATACCGCTGTAATCAGCAGATTCAGTCACTTTCTTTCTTCCTCTGCTCCGTGCCGAGGAAGAATGAAAGTGAAACTTCGTAGCACCAGGCGTCATCACATGACCCTGTGCTACGATGACAACCACCGAACGTCACGTGATCACTCACGGGACGTCCGGAGGGGGCGGTGGTAAGTAAAAAAGATGGCCGCGCGCATATAGATCTCGCTGCCAGACTTTGGCAGCGAGATCTAAGGGGTTAATGTTCCGGGTGGAATGCGGTTCCACTCGGAACATGTAGGCACACATGTCAGCTGTTGAAAACAGCTGATATGTGTGCCGATCCACGCCGCCTGCCCGCGGCAGGGGGCGGGGCTTACCGGGACACGATCCATGACGGAAAGATCCGTCCATGGTCGTGAAGGGGTTAATATCAATTTTAAAATATGAGAGCCTTACCATTTATCTTGAAAAAAATGAAAAATCCTAGTACTAGTCGAGACTTGGAAAGGGCTTGATTGATGTGGCATAATCGTTGTCACATCGAAGCATTGCACCACAACATTAAAGGGAGGAGTAAAGTTATGGTAATAAAAGTCTTTTGGTTGCATTTGTGTGGGTGGGGGGGGTCAAGAGGCTGATGGTCTTCATGAAGAGCTAAATAAGTAAATGATAGGCCTGTGAGATCAAGAAGGATTGGAGTCTTTCTTTTCGGGAAATGTCAGTCATTTCAGCAATGCAGACTGTGGAAGAGGAATAAAACACTTAAGGCCACTTTACACGCAGCGACATCGCTAGCGATGTCACTAGCGATAGCACCCGCCCCCGTCGTGCGCGCATTACGGACAAATCGCTGGCCGTGGCGAATAATATCGCAGGTACACGTCACGTGAACTTACCTTCCTAACGACATCACTGTGGCCGGCGAACAACCTCTTTTTTAAGTGGGCGGTTCGTGCAGAGTCACAGTGACGTCACACAGCAGGCCACCAATGTAAGCAGAGGGGCAGAGAGCAGCCACATGAATGTCACTCCCACCTCGTTGCCGGAGGATGCAGGAACGCTGTTGTTTGTTGTTCCCGGGGTGTCACACGTAGCGATGTGTGTTGCCTCAGGAACGACAAACAACCTACGTCCCAAACGAGCAACGATATTTTGAAAATGAACGACGTGTCAACAATCAATGATTTTGTGAGTATTTGAGATCATTAACCGTCGCTCGTAAGTGTCATACGCAACGACGTCGCTAACGACGCTGTATGTACATCACGAATTCTATGACCCCAGCGATATTTCGTTAGCGATGTCATTGCATGTAACAGGGCCATTAATGCATAACTAACTTTTGAATTCACATGGCGAATTGCAGATCAGAATGGGCTTTTTTTTACTAACAAAGTGTCATTAGACTGAAAGGCAGAAGAAGCTTTCCTCTGAGAAGGTGGAGTTGTGTGATGAACACCAAATACCAAATAATGGGAAGCCAGCAGAATTCAGCATAGAAGTTCACAGATGGAAGATATGTGATCCTGACATTGCAGAGCAGAGCCTAGAATGTCACAGAGAAGACAGGGAACAACTGAAGCAATCACATTACTGATTACTGGTACTCATATAAGTACCATTCACATTAATGCTGTAACCCTAGGTTTCCTAGAAGAACATTTTTCACAGCATCACACTGTGTCTCCAGGTTTTCCATTTTCTCACTATATATCCTGAAGCTATATCATCTAATTTTCTTGCTAATCGATTTCTACACTAGAGTTGAGCGCGGTTCGCGGTTCGAGGTTCTCCAGTTCGCGGCTCGAGTGATTTTGGGGGCTGTTCTAGATCGAACTAGAACTCGAGCTTTTTGCTAAAGCTCGATAGTTCTAGATACGTTCGAGAACGGTTCTAGCAGCAAAAAGACAAGCTAATTACTAGCTGGCTTTCCGCTGTAATAGTGTAAGTCACTCTGTGACTCACACTATTATGAAATTTCAGCGTATAGTGTGCGGGAACAGCGCATTCAGATCACTGCTGTTTGGATAATGGCGATCGCCATTTATTTTTTTTTTCCTTGTCTTCCTTCCCTAAGCGCGTGCGTGTAGTGGGGCGGGCCAGCATGTCAGCCAATCCCAGACACACACAGCTAAGTGGACTTTTAGCCAGAGAAGCAACGGCATGTGTGATAGGATGTCCATGTCACATGTCCCTGCATTATAAAAACTGACATTTTCTTCCAGCACGCCATTATCTGCCTTCTGCGTCTTGGTGTCAGTCACTGCTGGCGTAGCTCCTGTCTCCGATACTGCTGTGTACGCTCTATACACAGTGCTATACAGAATAGGGATAGAAGTTTCCATTAGTCCGTGTAAGGGCTAATACCGGCAGGGTCAGAGCCATAGGTGACAGTCAGGTCCAACAAAACAGATTTTAACAGCTACACAAGATGACAGCGTCTGTGTAGCTAAGGTCAGGGATTTCCTCGTTGCATTTCCCCATTAGGAGGGATAGAAAGGGAGGCTTCCTTTCCTCTACCCAGACCCACAACCCTGCCACTGTACCCTCCTGCCCTTTGCACACTCAAACTCATTGTTACTAAGCCATTATACTAGCAAACACTGAGTAAACTTAGTAGCATCCTAAAAGTGGCTGTTGGACTTCCATTAGTGTCCCACTGGTGCAAACCTATGTGCAGCACCTCTGCATTGCACACTCAAGCTTATTGTTACTAAGCCATTATACTAGCAAACTATGCTGCCAGTTTAAGGGCCGTAGTTGCATTGTCAGGGATAGTTATTGTTGTTTATTCTGCTGTTAATAAAGATAGACAACAGCTGCAATCTACACCACTGATAACTGAATAGGATAACTGAAGTGAGCACTAATATATATATTATGAGTGCAAGCCAAAAAATACATACTATACAAAGGATAAGGCTGCACATCAAACATAGATAATGGTATAATGCCTCAAGCATATGGAAAAATATTGGAATATACAATGAAAAATGCTACTTGCTAATTTGAACATGTGAATAATGAATTGCATACTTGCCATGAATATTAGGAAAAAGGAGATATTTAGCAATCGCATTGATCAATGTAACTGAGCCCCAAGACCTTGTCAAGGTATATCTCTATATTGGGGTCCCTAGCTCTGTGACCCTAACTGTGTGTCATCTCATTGCAATTAAAAACTGCTGTGGGTGGAGAGGGGTAACTAAGGACTTTCTTATATAGGAGATGGAAAAAACATGGCCGAAAGGGGCGGAGCTGTGTTCACATTCAGAAAAAAACTACATATAACTGAATAGGATAACTGAAGTGAGCACTAATATATATATTATGAGTGCAAGCCAAAAAATACATACTATACAAAGGATAAGGCTGCACATCAAACATAGATAATGGTATAATGCCTCAAGCATATGGAAAAATATTGGAATATACAATGAAAAATTCTACTTGCTAATTTGAACATGTGAATAATGAATTGCATACTTGCCATGAATATTAGGAAAAAGGAGATATTTAGCAATCGCATTGATCAATGTAACTGAGCCCCAAGACCTCGTCAAGGTATATCTCTATATTGGGGTCCCTAGCTCTGTGACCCTAACTGTGTGTCATCTCATTGCAATTAAAAACTGCTGTGGGTGGAGAGGGGTAACTAAGGACTTTCTTATATAGGAGATGGAAAAAACATGGCCGAAAGGGGCGGAGCTGTGTTCACATTCAGAAAAAAACTACATATAACTGAATAGGATAACTGAAGTGAGCACTAATATATATATTATGAGTGCAAGCCAAAAAATACATACTATACAAAGGATAAGGCTGCACATCAAACATAGATAATGGTATAATGCCTCAAGCATATGGAAAAATATTGGAATATACAATGAAAAATGCTACTTGCTAATTTGAACATGTGAATAATGAATTGCATACTTGCCATGAATATTAGGAAAAAGGAGATATTTAGCAATCGCATTGATCAATGTAACTGAGCCCCAAGACCTCATCAAGGTATATCTCAATATTGGGGTCCCTAGCTCTGTGACCCTAACTGTGTGTCATCTCATTGCAATTAAAAACTGCTGTGAGTGGAGAGGGGTAACCAAGGACTGTCTTATATAGGAAATGGAAAAAATGGAAATGGAAAAAACATACCCCTCTCCACCCACAGCAGTTTTTAATTGCAATGAGATGACACACAGTTAGGGTCACAGAGCTAGGGACCCCAATATAGAGATATACCTTGACGAAGTCTTGGGGCTCAGTTACATTGATCAATGCGATTGCTAAATATCTCCTTTTTCCTAAAATTCATGGCAAGTATGCAATTCATTATTCACATGTTCAAATTAGCAAGTAGCATTTTTCATTGTATATTCCAATATTTTTCCATATGCTTGAGGCATTATACCATTATCTATGTTTGATGTGCAGCCTTATCCTTTGTATAGTATGTATTTTTTGGCTTGCACTCATAATATATATATTAGTGCTCACTTCAGTTATCCTATTCAGTTTTATGTAGTTTTTCTCTGAATGTGAACACAGCTCCGCCCCTTTCGGCCATGTTTTTTCTATCTCCTTTATAAAGAAAGTCCTTAGTTACCCCTCTCCAACCACAGCAGTTTTTAATTGCAATGAGATGACACACAGTTAGGGTCACAGAGCTAGGGACCCCAATATAGAGATATACCTTGACGAGGTCTTGGGGCTCAGTTACATTGATCAATGCGATTGCTAAATATCTCCTTTTTCCTAATATTCATGGCAAGTATGCAATTCATTATTCACATGTTCAAATTAGCAAGTAGCATTTTTCATTGTATATTCCAATATTTTTCCATATGCTTGAGGCTTTATACCATTATCTATGTTTGATGTGCAGCCTTATCCTTTGTATAGTATGTATTTTTTGGCTTGCACTCATAATATATATATTAGTGCTCACTTCAGTTATCCTATTCAGTTATATGTAGTTTTTTTCTGAATGTGAACACAGCTCCGCCCCCTTCGGCCATGTTTTTTCCATCTCCTATATAAGAAAGTCCTTAGTTACCCCTCTCCACCCACAGCAGTTTTTAATTGCAATGAGATGACACACAGTTAGGGTCACAGAGCTAGGGACCCCAATATAGAGATATACCTTGACGAGGTCTTGGGGCTCAGTTACATTGATCAATGCGATTGCTAAATATCTCCTTTTTCCTAATATTCATGGCAAGTATGCAATTCATTATTCACATGTTCAAATTAGCAAGTAGCATTTTTCATTGTATATTCCAATATTTTTCCATATGCTTGAGGCATTATACCATTATCTATGTTTGATGTGCAGCCTTATCCTTTGTATTGCAATCTACACCACCTCTCAATTTTTACTACCACATTTTAAGTGCACAATCTTGTCGCAATCAAAATGAGTGGCAAAATGACAGATGCTGGTGGAAAGGGGAAGAGGTGTGTTGGAAAAGGAAAAAAAGGGTTTGTCCGTGGGGAAGGTGGCAAAGCTCCATTAACATCTGCTGAACATAGACCATCTTCCAGCAAAAGTAAGATGTCTACTACTTACCGTGGACAATCCGATGTGCTCCCTTTTTTACGGACACGAACAACTGGAACAAAGGTAGATGATGGCCAAAAAAAGAAAATGCTTGAATGGATCTCAAGTGGTCCAACAAGTGCCCTCTCCGCCATCTCAGCTACAGCATCCAAAAAACACCAGTCCTCTGAGTTGTCATCCCAATCACACTTGCTTTCTTCCAGCTCTGAAGTCTCCATCCGCCCTGCACAGTATGGTGGAACTGAGATGGCTGAGTCTGCAGAGCTGTTCAGTCACACTATAGCCTGGGAATCAGAGGTCTGCTCCCAAGCTACAGTGAGTACAGACCAGGAAATGGTCTGCAGTGATGCCCAGAACCTTTGTGACTCAGATTCAGGCCGTGATGACCAAGTTTCTGAGCATAATGTTGACCCTTATTCACAAACTGAAACACCTGTTGTAATAGACAATGAGGAACATACTGATGACGATGAGACGCAGATACCAGATTGGGATGACATCTTAAATATTCGGTCAGGGCAAGTAGAGGCTTGGTCTGAGGGTGAGGGGAGTAGAGTTGAGCGCGGTTCTAGGTTCGAGGTTCTCCAGTTCTAGGCTCGAGTGATTTTGGGGCCTGTTCTAGATCGACCTAGAACTCGAGCTTTTTGCAAAAGCTCGATAGTTCTAGAAACGTTCGATAATGGTTCTAGCAGCAAAAAAACAGCTAATTCCTAGCTGGCTTTCCGCTGTAATAGTGTAAGTCACTCTGTGACTCACACTATTATGAAATTTCAGTGTATAGTGTGCGTGAACAGCGCCTTCAGATCACTGCTGTTTGTATAATGGCGATCGCCATTTTTTTTTTTTTTTTCCTTGTCTTCCTTCCCTAAGCGCGCACGTCTTGTGGGGCGGGCCAGCATGTCAGCCAATCCCAGACACACACACAGCTAAGTGGACTTTTAGCCAGAGAAGCAACGGCATGTGTGATAGGATGTCAATGTCACATGTCCCTGCATTATAAAACCGGACATTTTCCTCCAGCACGCCATTATCTGCCTTCTGCGTCCTTGGTGTCAGACATCACTGGCGCAGCTCCGTCCTTTGTCCTATCGCCGATACAGCTGTATGCGCTCCATACACAGCGCTGGACAGCTTAGGGATAGCACTTTCTATAAGTCCTTTTAAGGGCTCGTACCGGCAGTGTCAGAGCCATAGGTGACTGGTCCTGAAAACAGAGACAGCGTCTGTGTAGCAAAGGTCAGGGATTTCGTCGCTGCATTTCCCCATTAGGAGGGAATAGAAAGGCAGGCTTCCTTTCCTCTACCCAGAGCCCCACAACCCTGGCACTGTACCCTCCTGTCCTCTGCACACTCCAACTCATTATAACTAAGCCATTATACTAGCAAACACTCAGAGTACCTAGTGGCATCCTAAACGTGGCTATTGGACTTTTGTCTAGTCCCACTAGTGCAAAGATATTTGCAGCACGTCTGTCTGCATTGCACACTCTAACTCATTATAACTAAGCCATTATACTAGCAAACACTCAGTGTACCTAGTGGCATCCTAAACGTGGCTATTGGACTTTTGTCTAGTCCCACTAGTGCAAAGACATTTGCAGCACGTCTGCCTGCATTGCACACTCCAACTCATAACTAAGCCATTATACTAGCAAACACTCAGTGTACCTAGTGGCATCCTAAACGTGGCTATTGGACTTTTGTCTAGTCCCACTAGTGCAAAGACATTTGCAGCACGTCTGCCTGCATTGCACACTCCAACTCATAACTAAGCCATTATACTAGCAAACACTCAGTGTACCTAGTGGCATCCTAAACGTGGCTATTGGACTTTTGTCTAGTCACACTAGTGCAAAGATATTTGCAGCACGTCTGCCTGCATTGCACACTCCAACTCATTATAACTAAGCCATTATACTAGCAAACACTCAGTGTACCTAGTGGCATCCTAAACGTGGCTATTGGACTTTTGTCTAGTCACACTAGTGCAAAGATATTTGCAGCACGTCTGCCTGCATTGCACACTCCAACTCATTATAACTAAGCCATTATACTAGCAAACACTCAGTGTACCTAGTGGCATCCTAAACGTGGCTATTGGACTTTTGTCTAGTCTCACTAGTGCAAAGACATTTGCAGCACGTCTGCCTGCATTGCACACTCCAACTCATAGTTACTAATTCATTATACTAGCAATTTATGCTGCCAGTTTAAGGGCCGTAGTTGCATTGTCAGGGATATTTATTCTTTATTATTCTGCTGTTAATAAAGCTAGACCACCGCTGCAATCTACACCACCTCTCAATTTTTACTACCACATTTTCAGTGCACAAACATGTCGCAATCAACATGAGTGGCAAAATGACAGATGCTGGTGGAAAGGGGAAGAGGCGTGGTGGAAAAGGAAAAAAAGGTTTTGTCCGTGGGGAAGGTGGCAGAGCTCCATTATCATCTGCTGAAGATAGACCATCTACCAGCAAAAGTAAGATGTCTACTACTTACCGTGGACAATCCGATGTGCTCCCTTTTTTACGGACACGAACAACAGGAACAAATGTAGATGATGGCCAAAAAAGGAAAATGCTTGAATGGATCTCAAGTGGTCCAACAAGTGCCCTCTCAGCCACTTCAAGTACCGCATCCAAAAAACAGCAGTCCTCTGAGTTGTCATCCCAATCAAACTTGCTTTCTCCCAGCTCTGAAGTCTCCATCAGCCCTGCACAGTATGGTGGAACTGAGATGGCTGAGTCTGCAGAGCTGTTCAGTCACACTATAGCCTGGGAATCAGAGGTCTGCTCCCAAGCTACAGTGAGTACAGACCAGGAAATGGTCTGCAGTGATGCCCAGAACCTTTGTGACTCTGATTCAGGCCGTGAGGACCAAGTTTCTGAGCATAATGTTGACCCTTTGTCACAAACTGTAACACCTGTGGTTATATACAATGAGGAACATACTGATGAAGATGAGACGCAGATACCCGATTGGGATGACATCTTAAATATTCAGTCAGGGCAAGAAGAGGCTCGGTCTGAGGGGGAGGGGAGTGCAAACACAACAATTGATGATGAAGTTCTAGATCCCACCTACTGTCAACCCACAGTCAGGCACTCGAGGAGGTCAACAGAGGTGGTGGAGGAGGATGCAACTGATGACGAAGTTACCTTGCGCCTTCCTGGACAGAGTTGGAGTACTGGTAGCACGTCTACAACTGCATCCTCAGCCACCACTCTGCCTCTGAGCACTAGTCGGGGTGGATCAACAGGTCGCATGCCCTCTAAGCCTTGCCTAGCCTGGTCCTTTTTTGACATAGCAAAAGATCGCCCAAATTATGTGATCTGTAAAATTTGTCATGGTTCTATTAGTAGAGGTCAAAACCTCAGCAGTTTGACAACTTCTTCCATGAATCGTCACATGAATAAATATCATATGTCCCGGTGGGAAGCTCACCTTGCTGCAATGTGGCCTAGCGGAGCGAACCATCCACTGCCTGCCCCTTCCAGTGCATCCGCGGGCTCTTCATCTTCTAGGACTGTGGGGACAGCTGTCACACCTGTTTTTCCACGCACAACTTCCACCACTGTAACCGCAACAGGCACTTTGCTTGGTAGCTCGTCAGTTGCTTTGGAAGGGGAAACAAGTGAGTGTGTACAGCTCTCTCAGACATCGATAGCACCAACGTTGGATGAAGGCAACATCATGTCTCCGCCTGCACTTTCCTCACAAACCTGCATTTTTCCAGGGACACCCTACTCAACACCGTCTACACACAGCAGCCAGATCTCTGTCCCTCAGATGTGGTCAAATAAAAGGCCACTTCCTGCGACCCATGACAAAGCTAAGAGGTTGACTCTATCCCTCTGTAAGCTCTTGGCTACCGAAATGCTGCCTTTCCGCCTAGTGGACACACAGGATTTTAGAGACCTTATGTCTGTCGCTGTGCCCCAGTACCAGATGCCTAGTCGCCACTACTTCTCTAAGAAAGGTGTGCCCGCGCTACACCAGCATGTCGCACACAACATCACCGCTTCCTTGAGAAACTCTGTGTGTGAACGGGTGCATTTCACCACCGATACTTGGACCAGTAAGCATGGACAGGGACGTTACATGTCGCTGACTGGGCACTGGGTAACTATCGTGATAGATGGTGAAGAGTCTGCTGCACAAGTCTTGCCGTCCCCATGACTTGTGTGTCAATCCTCTGTCTGTCCAAGTTCCGCCACTGCTTCTGCCTCCTCCACCTCATCTGGGTCCTCCACCTCCGCCCCAAGCCTGCCTGGTCAGGCCACCAGCGTTCTCACTGCGCAGAAGGAATCACGCACGCCTCATCACTATGCTGGCAGCAGAGCGCAACGGCATCAGGCGGTCTTTAGCTTGACATGTCTTGGGAATAAGAGTCACACAGCTGAGGAGTTGTCGTCAGCTCTGCGGTCCGAGTTTAATAAATGGTTGTCTCCGCTCAACCTGCAGCCTGGTAAGGCCGTGTGCGACAATGCTGCAAACCTGGGTGCAGCCCTTCGCCTGGGCAAGGTGACACACGTGCCTTGTATGTCTCACGTGTTGAACCTTGTTGTCCAGCAATTTTTAACACACTATCCCGGCCTAGATGGCCTTCTGAACAGGGCACGAAAACGGTCTGCTCACTTCCGCCGTTCAAGCGCCGCAGCTGAGCGACTTGCATCGCTCCAGAAGTCTTTTGGCCTGCCGGTTCATCGCCTGAAATGCGATGTGGCGACACGCTGGAATTCAACTCTCCACATGTTACAGCGACTGTGGCAGCACCACCGAGCCCTGGTGCAATACGTCATGACGTATAGCCTGGGCCAACGAGATGTAGAGGTGGGGCAGATCACCCTGATGGAGTGGTCTCAGATCAAGGACCTATGCACCCTTCTGCACAGTTTCGACATGGCGACGAATATGTTTAGCGCTGACAATGCCATTATCAGCATGACAATTCCAGTCATTTACATGCTGGAGCACACGCTAAACACTATTCGGAGTCAGGGGGTGGGACAACAGGAAGGGGATTGAACTACAGGAGGATTCATATGCACAAGACACAACAACATCACCAAGGTCCAGACATTCATCATCACCAACGCGACAGGCATGGGATCATGGGGGACAGGGATCAACAAGGGCGCATGGTAGCAGGCGAAATGATGAGGAAGGTGCAGGACAACATGAAGAAATGGAGGACGAACTGTCCATGGACATGGAAGACTCAGCGGATGAGGGAGACCTTGGTCAAATTTCTGTTGAAAGAGGTTGGGAGGAGATGTCAGAGGAAGAAAGAACGGTTAGCACCTCTATGCCACAAACACAGCGTGGACTTGGTCCGCATGGCTGCGCAAGACACATGAGTGCCTTCTTGTTGCACTACCTCCAACATGACCCTCGTATTGTCAAAATTAGAAGTGATGATGACTACTGGATTGCCACACTATTAGATCCCCGGTACAAGTCCAAATTTTGTGACATAATTCCAGCCATAGAAAGGGACGCACGTATGCAGGAGTATCAGCAGAAGCTGTTACTCGATCTTAGCTCGGCTTTTCCACCAAACAACCGTGCAGGTGCAGGGAGTGATTCTCCCAGTTGTAACTTGCCAAACATGGGACGGTCTCGTCATCTTCAACAGTCTACCCGTACCAGTAGGACCGTATCTGGTGCTGGTAACAGTAATTTTATGGAATCTTTTCATAATTTTTTTAGACCCTCCTTTGCAAGGCCACCAGAGACAACAAGTCTGACACATAGTCAACGGCTGGAGAGGATGATACAGGAGTATCTCCAAATGAACATCGATGCCATGACTTTGCAAATGGAGCCTTGCTCATTTTGGGCTTCAAATCTAGAAAAATGGCCAGAGCTATCCAGTTACGCATTGGAGATTTTGTCGTGTCCAGCTGCCAGCGTTGTCTCTGAACGTGTCTTCAGTGCTGCTGGGTGTGTGCTGACAGATAAGCGCACGCGTCTGTCCAGTGACAATGTGGACAGACTGACGTTCATCAAAATGAACAAGTCATGGATCCAGAAGGAATTTACTACCCCTGTGTCATCCTGGGGAGAGTAAATGCTTGTGGATTTGGAATGTGCTTGATGCAAATCAAAACATCCTGTTTGCAACTAGGGCACAAGTGCTGCCACTGAAAGGGGTCGGTGTGTGTGGGGCCCAATTTTTGGAAAAAAGGGAGACTCCGCTTGGAGTCACCCTTGCTTGCTGTGTTTTTTAGAAGGAGCCAAGATGAACAGCGCTGGGATCAGGAAAGACTTTGCTACCTACCCCGGTGTCATCCTGGGGACGGTTAATTATGGCGTATTTTTGAATGTGCTTGATGCAAATCTAGCTGTGAAGTGTACAACTGGGGCACAACTGCTGCCACTGAAGGGGTGGGTGTGTGTGGGGCCCAATTTTTGGAAAAAAGGGAGACTCCGCTTGGAGTAACCCTTGCTTGATGTGTTTTTTAAAAGGAGCCAAGATGAACAGAGCTGGGATAAGGAAAGACTTTGCTACCTACCCCGGTGTCATCCTGGGGACGGTAATTATGGCGTATTTTTGAATGTGCTCGATGCAAATCTAGCTGTGAAGTGTACAACTGGGGCACAACTGCTGCCACTGAAGGGGTGGGTGTGTGTGGGGCCCAATTTTTAGAAAAAAGGGAGACTCCACTTGGAGTAACCCTTGCTTACATTGTTTTTAAAAGAAGCCAAGATGAACAGAGCTAGGATCAGGAAAGACTTTGCTACCTACCCCGGTGTCATCCTGGGGACGGTTAAGAATAGCGTATTTTTGAATGTGCTTGATGCAAATCTAGCTGTGAAGTGTACAACTGGGGCACAACTGCTGCCACTGAAGGGGTGGGTGTGTGTGGGGCCCAATTTTTGGAAAAAAGGGAGACTCCGCTGGGAGTAACCCTTGCTTGCTGTGTTTTTAAAAATGATCCTAGATGAACAGATCTGGGATCAGGAAAGACTTTGCTACCTAACCCGGGGTCATCCTGGAAACGGTTAAGTATGGCGTATTTTTGAATGTGCTTGATGCAAATCTACCTGTGAAGTGTACAACTGGGGCACAAGTGCTGCCACTGAAGGGGTGAGTGTCTGTGTGGCCCAATTTTTGGAAAAAAGGGAGACTCCGCTTGGAGTCACCTTGCGGTGTTTTACATGATATTAGAAGGGCGTGCCATGCCTATATCTGTGTCTCCTCCTCTTTTTCCTTGTCCAGCTCTTTTGTTTTCGCATGAGTACATGTACTTGTCACTTTCCCATGTGTTTGTGTTGTGTTGTGAGTTGTTTGTCACCTTTTGGACACCTTTGAGGGTGTTTTCTAGGTGTTTTTATGTGTTTGTGATTGCCTGCCATTGTTTCCTATGTGGTTCGAGTTCGGTTCGTCGAACGTTCGACGAACCGAACTCGAACGGGGCCTCCGTTCGGCGAACCGACCTCGAGCCGAACCAGGACCGGTTCGCTCATCTCTAGAGGGGAGTGCAAACACAACAATTGATGAGGAAGTTCTAGATCCCACCAACTGTCAACCCACAGTCAGGCCCTCGAGGAGGTCAACAGAGACGGTGGAGGAGGATGCAACTGACGACGAAGTTATCTTGCGCCTTCCTGGACAGAGTCGGAGTACTGGTAGCACGTCTACAACTGCATCCTCAGCCACCACTCTGCCTCTGAGCACTAGTCGGGGTGGATCAGCAGGTCGCATGCCCTCTAAGCCTTGCCTAGCCTGGTCCTTTTTTGACATAGCAAAAGATCGCCCAAATTATGTGATCTGTAAAATTTGTCGTGATTCTGTTCGTAGAGGGCAAAACCTCAGCAGTTTGACAACTTCTTCCATGAATCGTCACATGAATAAATATCATATGTCCCAGTGGGAAGCTCACCGTGCTCCATTGCGGCCTAGCGGAGCGAACCATCCACCGCCTGCCCCTTCCAGTGCATCCGTGCGCTCTTCATCTTCTAGGACTATGGGGACAGCTGTCACACCTGGTTTTCCATGCACAACTTCCACCACTGTAACCGCAACAGGCAGTTTGCTTGGTAGGTCGTCAGTTGGTTTGGAAGGGGAAACAAGTGCGTGTGTACAGCTCTCTCAGACATCGATAGCACCAACGTTGGATGAAGGCAACATCATGTCTATGCCTGCACTTTCCTCACAAACCTGCATTTTTCCAGGGACACCCTACTCAACACCGTCTACACACAGCAGCCAGATCTCTGTCCCTCAGATGTGGACAAATAAAAGGCCATTTTCTGCGACCCATGACAAAGCTAAGAGGTTGACTTTATCCCTCTGTAAGCTCTTGGCTACCGAAATGCTGCCTTTCCGCCTGGTGGACACACAGGATTTTAGAGACCTTATGTCTGTTGCTGTGCCCCAGTACCAGATGCCCAGTCGCCACTACTTTTCTAAGAAAGGTGTGCCTGCGCTACACCAGCATGTCGCACACAACATCACCGCTTCCTTGAGAAACTCTGTGTGTGAACGGGTGCATTTCACCACCGATACTTGGACAAGTAAGCATGGACATGGATGTTACATGTCGCTGACTGGGCACTGGGTAACTATGGTGATAGATGGTGAAGGGTCTGCTGCACAAGTCTTGCCGTCCCCACGACTTGTGTGTCAATCCTCTGTCTGTCCAAGTTCCGCCACTGCTTCTGCCTCCTCCACCTCATCTGGGTCCTCCACCTCCGCCCCAAGCCTGCCTGGTCAGGCCACCAGCGTTCTCACTGCGCAGAAGGAATCACGCACCCCTCATTACTATGCTGGCAGCAGAGCGCAATAGCATCAGGCGGTCTTTAGCTTGACATGTCTTGGAAATAGGAGTCACACAGCGGATGAGTTGTGGGCAGCTCTGGAGACTGAGTTTAATAAATGGTTGTCTCCACTCAACCTCAGCCTGGTAAGGCCGTGTGCGACAATGCTGCAAACCTGGGTGCGGCCCTTCGCCTGGGCAAGGTGACACACGTGCCTTGTATGGCTCACGTGTTGAACCTTGTTGTCCAGCAATTTTTAACACACTATCCCGGCCTAGATGGCCTTCTGAACAGGGCACGAAAACTGTCTGCTCACTTCCGCCGTTCAACCACCGCTGCTGAGCGACTTGCATCGCTCCAGACGTCTTTCAGCCTGCCGGTTCATCGCCTGAAATGCGATGTGGCGACACGCTGGAATTCGACTCTCTACATGTTACAGCGACTGTGGCAGCACCGCCGAGCCCTGGTGCAATACGTCATGACGTACAGCCTGGGCCAACGAGATGCAGAGGTGGGGAAGATCACCCTGATGGAGTGGTCTCAGATCAAGGACCTATGCACCCTTCTGCACAGTTTCGACATGGCGATGAATATGTTTAGCGCTGACAATGCCATTATTAGCATGACAATTCCAGTCATTTACATGCTGGAGCACACGCTAAACACTATTAGGAGTCAGGGGGTGGGACAACAGGAAGGGGAGGAACTACAGGAGTATTCATATGCGCAAGACACAACAACATCACCAAGGTCCAGACGTTCATCATCACCAACGCGGCAGGCATGGGACCATGGGGGACAGGGATCAACAAGGGCGCATGGTAGCAGGCGAAATGTTGAGGAAGGTGCAGTAGAACATGAAGAAATGGAGGACGAACTGTCCATGGACATGGAAGACTCAGCGGATGAGGGAGACCTTTGTCAAATTTCAGTTGAAAGAGGTTGGGGGGAGATGTCAGAGGAAGAAAGAACGGTTAGCACCTCTATGCCACAAACACAGCGTGGACTTGGTCCGCATGGCTGCGCAAGGCACATGAGTGCCTTCTTGCTGCACTACCTCCAACATGACCCTCGTATTGTCAAAATTAGAAGTGATGATCACTACTGGCTTGCCACACTATTAGATCCCCGGTACAAGTCCAAATTTTCTGACATAATTCCAGCCATAGAAAGGGACACACGTATGCAAGAGTATCAGCAGAAGCTGTTACTCGATCTTAGCTCGGCTTTTCCACCAAACAACCCTGCAGGTGCAGGGAGTGAATCTCCCAGTTGTAACTTGACAAACATGGGACGGTCTCGTCATCTTCAACAGTCTACCCGTACCAGTAGCACCCGTATCTGGTGCTTGTAACAGCATTTTTATTGAATCTTTTCACAATTTTTTTAGACCCTCCTTTGCAAGGCCACCAGAGACAACAAGTCTGACACATAGTCAACGGCTGGAGAGGATGATACAGGAGTATCTCCAAATGAACATCGATGCCATGACTTTGCAAATGGAGCCTTGCTCATTTTGGGCTTCAAATCTTGAAAAATGGCCAGAGCTCTCCACTTACGCCTTGGAGATTTTGTCGTGTCCAGCCGCCAGCGTTGTCTCTGAACGTGTCTTCAGTGCTGCTGGGTGTGTGCTGACAGATAAGCGCACGAGTCTGTCCAGTGACAATGTGGACACACTAACGTTCATCAAAATGAACAAGTCAAGGATCCACAAGGAATTTACTACCCCTGTGTCATCCTGGGGAGAGAAAATGCTTGTGTATTTTGAATGTGCTTGATGCAAAGCTAGCTGTGAAGTGTACAACTAGGGCACAAGTGCTGCCACTGATGGTGTGTCTGTGTGGCCCAATTTTTGGAAAAAAGGGAGACTCTGCTTGGAGTAACCCTTGCTTACATTGTTTTTAAAAATGATCCAAGATGCACAGAGCTGGGATCAGGAAAGACTTTGCTACCTACCCCGGTGTCATCCTGGGGACGGTTAAGTATGGCGTATTTTTTAATGTGCTTGATGCAAATCTAGCTGTGAAGTGTACAACTGGGGCACAAGTGCTGCCACTGAAGGGGTGGGTGTGTGTGTGGCCCAATTTTTGGAAAAAAGGGAGACTCCGCTTGGAGTCACCTTGCGGTGTTTTACATGATTTTAGAAGGGCGTGCCATGCCTATATCTGTGTCTCCTTCTCTTTTTCCTTGTCCTCCTCTTTTGTTTTCGCATGAGTATAGGTTCTTGTCACTTTCCCATGTGTTTGTGTTGTGTTGTGAGTTTTTTGTCACCTTTTGGACACCTTTGAGGGTGTTTTCTAGGTGTTTTTATGTCTTTGTGATTGCCTGCTATTGTTTCCTATGCGGTTCGAGCGGTTCGTCGAACGTTCGCCGAACCAAACTCGAACGAGACTTCCATTCGGCAAACCGAACTCGAGCCAAACCGCGACCGGTTCGCTCATCTCTAGTCTACCCACCAGGCTGTTCACATGAAAAAAGACAAAAATTGTGATTAATTAGAATAACTTCCTTCATTTCTCCAATTTTCAGTTCTGATGCTCACATCAATTTTGTAGATGTCTTAGCGGGGTAAACAGGGGTCAGGGCAGAAATTGGACTAGTCTGTGTAGCACCTGCTATGCATTTTGAGCTCTCAAATGTTCTGTTCTAGCTAATTAACTTGTTAGCAATTTTTCACTTTAGTCTGTCTGTGGCACTGCACCTGATAAGCTAACCTTTGCTCTTTGAGAGGATCATTGGGCTCTTATGACCCTGTTCATGGTCTTTAATTGAAGATTTGTCACTGGAGTGTCACAGTTGACAGAGAACCCTGTGGTGTAATGCTGCTGTAGGTTGCTGTGTTTGGCTGCACAAACTGCTCCTTGATATTCCATACTTACATCTGTGGTGTGAATGGAATTTTGTGTGTCTTCTCTGTTAGCGTTCACTTTTTCCCGTTTAGGACTCTGCGGAGATCTTTTCTTTTCGGCTGCTAATTACTATCCCTCACCTACTGTGTCTTTATATACCTGCATTCCCCTTGGAATCTTGCTGGTGATAGAGTTACATTTCTGTATGTCCTGATTGCAAGCAGCCGGCTTGTAAGCATCTGGAGAAACGTTGTTGTATGTTGCTTTTCCTCTCCTTAAAGGTACCGTCACACTAAGCGACGCTCCAGCGATCCCACCAGCAACCTTACCTGGCAGGGATCGCTGGAGCGTCGCTACATGGGTTGCTGGTGAGCTGTCAAACAGGCAAATCTCACCAGCAACCAGTGACCAGCCCCCAGCCAGCAGCGACGCGTGGAAGCGATGCTGCGCTTGGTAACTAAGGTAAATATCAGGTAACCAACCAGATATTTACCTTGGTTACCAGCGCACACCGCTTAGCGCTGGCTCCCTGCACTTATAGCCAGAGTACACATCAGGTTAAATACCCGATGTGTAGTCTGGCTATTTGTGCAGGGAGCAGGGAGCCGGCACTGACAGCTTGAGAGCGGCGGACGCTGGTAACGAAGGTAAATATTGGGTAACCAAGGAAAGGGCTTCTTGGTTACCCGATATTTACATTTGTTACCAGCGTCCGCAGAAGCCAGCTCCCTGCTCACTGCACATTCAGTTGTTGCTCTCTCGCTGTCACACACAGCGATGTGTGCTTCACAGCGGGAGGGCAACAACTAAAAAATGGTCCAGGACATTCAGCAACAACGGGCGACCTCACAGCAGGGGCCAGGTTGTTGCTCGATGTCACACACAGCAACATCGCTAGCAACATCGCTGTTGCTTCACAAAAGTCGTGCCTCAGCAGCGATGTTGCTAGCGATGTTGCTTAAGCCAACGTCACACTAAGCAACATCGCTAGCAACATCGCTGCTAAGAAACGACTTTTGTGACGTAGCAGCGATGTTGCTAGTGATGTCGCTGTGTGTGACATCCAGCAACAATCTGGCCCCTGCTGTGAGGTCGATGGTTGTTGCTGACTGTCCTGGACCATTTTTTAGTTGTTGCTCTCCCGCTGTGAAGCACACATCGCTGTGTGTGACAGCGAAAGAGCAACAACTGAATGTGCAGTGAGAAGGGAGCCGGCTTCTGCGGATGCTCGTAACCACGGTAAACATCGGGTAACCAAGAAGCCCTTTCCTTGGTTACCCTATATTTACCTTCGTTACCAGCGTCCGCCGCTCTCATGCTGCCAGTGCCGGCTCCCTGCTCCCTGCACACGTAGCTGAAGTACACATCGGGTAATTAACCCGATGTGTACTGTGGCTAGGAGTGCGGGGAACAGGGAGCCGGCACTGGCAGTGTGAGAGCAGCGGACGCTAGTAACGAAGGTAAATACCGGCTAACCAAGGTAAGGGCTTCTTGGTTACCCGATGTTTACCGTGGTTACCAGCATCCGCAGAAGCCGGCTTCCTGCTCACTGCACACGTAGCAGAGTACACATCGGGTAATTAACCCGATGTGTACTGTGGCTAAGTGTGCAGGGAGCCAGCATTAAGCGGTGTGCGCTGGTAACCAAGGTAAATACCGGGTTGGTTACTCGATATTTACCTTAGTTACCAAGCGCAGCATGCTTCCACGCGTCGCTGCTGGCTGGGGGCTGGTCACTGGTTGCTGGTGAGATCTGCCTGTGTGACAGGTCACCAGCAACCCGTGTAACGACGCTCTAGCAATCCCTGCCAGGTCAGGTTGCTGGTGGGATTGCTGGAGCGTCGCTTAGTGTGACATCTCACCATCGACTTCCTAGCAACTTACCAGCGATCCCTATCAGGTTGTATCGTTTTTGGGATTGCTGGTAAGTTGTTTAGTGTGACTGGGCCTTTAGTGAGACATGGCCTTAAGTCATCTTGGAGATAAGTTTTTTATTTGCTTTGCCCTGTTTGTTTTCCTTGTGTTATTTTTAGGACTTAGTGGCATTAACTATCACTTATCCTGCCAGTTAATTACCTAGAACCCAGTTCTGTGTCATCCAGGGCCAGGTATGCTGCTCACATTATAGGTGTGGAACTTATCTAGGGACATCAAGGGAGCCATGGGCCAGCAAAAGGTTTTATCAGAGGTCACTATCTCCTCCTCCTCTAGATACACAGATTACCTCTTATCTCCCCTCCCTTTTCACTGTTCACTTGGTATTTCCATATACCTAGTGTGACAACATTTTTGCTAGTTACTAATCATGGCATACTAGGAACACTCAACAAGACCAGTCATTTTGAGATTATTAAAAAAACAAAGCTGAAAATAATATAAACATATACCCTGCTGTAACTAATTAAAAGCATAATGCATAAAAATAAACATAGGGTACTTAGGAAACAATATTTTTGATCAAAAAAGTGTAATACCATCCCACTACAACAAGATGTACCCAATCGGGACAGTACTTACACTCTCTAACATTAAAACCTCACCATGTGTCAACAGACATCAATCTGAATAAGGGCAGAGAGTGGCTGGGTACCGACTGGACACACAGCCATGGTAAGCAATATAGATGAAATGCCCAGCTCACTAAGAAGTGTCCCACACGCCAATTTGTACTGAGTACAAGAGACTAGAAAAGAAAACAAAAAAGTGAGCCAGAGTTTGAGTTGGTGTGCATGCAGCTTGTAATCATGTTCACACTGGCTATAAGTAATAAAAAGCCAAAGCTGAAAATAATATAAACATATACCCTGCTGTAACTAATTAAAAACATAATGCATATAAATAAACATAGGGTGCTTAGTAAACACTATTTTTGATTAAAAAAGCATAAAGCCATCCCACCGCGACAAGATGTACCCAATCGGGACAGTACCTACTATCTCTAATATTAAAATCTCAACATGCATCAATCTAAGGCTGTGTGCGCACTAGGCGGATTTTGCTGTGGATTTCCCGTGGATTTGCTGCATGTTTCACTGCAGAAAATGTTTATAACCTTTCTGCAGTGATTCACCAGCAAAACCTATGGGAAAAAAAAAATGCTGTGAGCACTAGGCGGATTTCGACAGCTACAGGTTTTGCTGCGGGATTCCCGCAGCAAAAAAAATTGCATGTCACTTCTTTTCCTCAGGTAGCTGTGGCATTTCACGTATGTAATTGTGAAATCCTACAGGGAACAACCTGCGGAAAAAAACGCACCAAATCCGCAACAAAACGCATGCGGATTTCGGTGCGTTTTTTTGCGGGTTTTTTTCCACGGGTGTGGAAATCTTTCAGAGCCTATGAAATATTCTTAAGAAAATTCCATTTTCTAGTGCACACAGGGCCTAAATAAGGGCACAGTGGCTGGGTCCCGACTAGACACGACGCCATGGGAAGAAATATAGATGAAATGCCCAGCTCATTAAGAAGGGGGCTGCACCCTATTTGTACTGAGTACAACAGACTACAAAAGAAAACAAAAAAGTGAGCTGGAGTATGAGTTGGTGTGCATGCAGCTTGTAAGCTCAAGTTCACACTAATCATCAGACATAAAAACCAAAAGACGAAAAAAATTAATATAAACATATACCCTGCTGTAACTAATTAAAAGCATAATGCATATAAATAAACATAGGTACTTAGTAAACACTTTTTTTGATCAAAAAAGCATAAAGCCATCCCACCGCGACAAGGTGTACCCAATCAGGGCAGTACCTACACTCTCTAATATTGAAACCTCACCAAGTTTCAACAGACCTCAATCTCAATAAGGGCAGAGAGTGGCTGGGTCCCAACTAGACACATAGTCATGGGAAGCATGTTTGTGTCGCGGGCGGAGGGGACGCGCTCGCCACGCTCGGGTCCGGGGCTTCTGCTGCTGCTCAGTGGCTCGAGCGGTGGGCCGGACCCAGGTACTCGAGCAGCGCTCCTCGTCCACGAGTGAAAAGGGGGTGGTTTGTTTGGGGAAATAGTTTGTGACGCCACCCACGGGTCGTGGTGATTATGGGCACCACCGCTGCTGGTGACTGGGATCCTGGGAGCTATGGCAGGGAGCAGCTAGGATGTTGTCCCCTCCGTGGGTAGGGGTTGGTGATCATGGGGCCCAGTGGTGAATGAGGAGGAGGGCTGCTGGGCGCAGTGCTGCGGTGCTGTGCCTGATGGCACTCTTGTACTCACAAGTAAACCACACAGAGTCACTAGTAAACTAGAAACTGCCGGAGTCCACAGCCTTCGGTGCAGAGGGTGTTTGGGGTTCCACACGCAGTACAGCAGGATCCTGTTCTTGTTTTGCAGCCAGACGCTTCTTTCTCCTTCCTCAGTCAGGAACGGGGAGCCCATTCCCCCTGCAGTGATCCGGGTCACCCCTTGTTGCCGGCGGGCCACTACCCTGCCCCGGCCACGACGGGCCCCTTCCTCACACTTCCCTTCCTTATAGCAGCCAGGAGCTATCCTCTCCTGGTCTGCTCTCTTCACACTCCAAACTCACTCTGCACCAGCCCCTCCCCTCCTGCTCTGTTTAGCTCTTACACTGGGGGGGTGTCTGTCCTGCTGCACTGGTGTGGGATCAGGTTACCATGGAGGAGAATGACCTGCACTTTGCTGGATTTCTGCAGGTCTGTGACACCCTGGTTTTTCCAGGGCGTCACACACCCCCTTGGTAAAACACAGCCCGTCCTCGGGCTGTCCGAGCACCGACATTTATTGAATGGGAAAAAGAAAAATTAAACATTACAAACATGCATCTTCCCACATCGGGAGGTATGTTTGCTCAAACTTTAAACTGTTCTGCCACCCCCACCTGCGGTGCAGATGGCCCCCTTTGGAACTTGAGGACATTCAGCAGGGGTGACAGTCCATAAAACAGTCAACTTTTTAACTTGCGGGTAGCAGTCCATGTTCCGCTACCGTCGCTGCTGCTGCCATCACTCCCAGTACTGTCGGAGCCGACGTCATTACCGTTGCGGCCGGGCGGACTGCCGGAGCCGACGTCATTACCGTTGCAGCCAGGCGGACTGCCGGAGCTGACGTCATTACCGTTGCGGCCAGGCGGACTGCCAGAGCAGGGTAAGATGTCATCGGGGTTGCGGCTACTGCTTCCAGGAACCAGACAGGTGCAGAGTCCTGGCATCCCTGCTCTTTATCCCCTCGGTTACATAGGGCAGGCCTTCCCCCGCCCCTCCCTTGGTTCTTTCCAGCACTTCCTTCTTCTGGGGACGGGGCCTCACTTTCGCGTCTTCCCTGCTTGGGGAAGATGCTCGAGCGGGAAATCTTCGCGCTGAAGATGGCGGAACTTCAAATTTTTTCGGCCGGATGCCGCCGGCGGGGACTTCAAGGCGCACTTCTACCGGTAGGTAGATTGGTTCTAACCTGTTCGTGACGCCAAGTTGTCGCGAGCGGAGGGGACGCGCTCGCCACACTTGGGTCCGGGGCTTCTGCTGCTGCTGCTGCTCGGTGGCTCGAGCGGTGGGCCGGACCCGGGGACTCGAGCAGCGCTTCTCACCCATGAGTGAAAAGGGATGGATCGTTTGGGGAGATTGTTCGTGACGCCACCCACAAGTCGTGGTGATTATATGCACCACCGCTGCTGGTGACGGGGATCCCGGGAGAGATGGTAGGGAGCAGCTAGGATGTTGTCACCTCCGTGGGTAGGGGTTTGGTGATCCCGGGGCCCGGTGGTGTAACGGGGAGGCTGGATGGCTGGGTTGCAGGGTTTCAGGGACAGCGCGGCGCAGGGCCGGACGGCACTGGAGTACTCATTCAGACAATCAATGACAGAGTCTTTGGTAAACCAAATGGCCAGATGGACGGGTACTGCAGCCGGCTGCTGTATTGTTGTGCTCTCCCCGGATGGCTGATCGTGGCTGTCTTTCCCTGCACTTGTTAGAATGTTCTGACTCTTGTGGTTGCCCACCGGTAGTCCGCTCCCCAGTGTATAGGTGCCTAGCAGTTCTTTCTGCTTCAGCCATCCTGGCTGAATCTGTCAACACTAGAGACTCTTCCAGCCTGTACCTGAGCTTGTCTGTACCTGAACCCATTCCTGTCCTGGGGGTCAACTTTCACAGTCCCAGTTACTGCCCTGGGAGTGGTATCTGGTGTCTGCTTTCGTTGGCACTTTGTCAAGCCTCTCCCACTTCTGGGTAATCTTCGGTCACCCTGTGGTCCAGTGGGTCCACTGCTGCTCGCTGCTCCATCACATGCGGCAAGCATAAAAAAAGCAACTTGATAACAGGTCCTCCTCAAACTTGATCAGATCCTCATGCTTCACAGTTTCATTGCTTCTAAGAGGTTAACTTCAAGACCATAGTATTCACTTGCTACCATGACAGGTGCCATTATCATGAAGTAATTAATGTTCTTTGTTTCAACAGTTGTTTTAGTAATATGGTTAATTAGTGTATAGAAACCTTTTGCGCAAGGTCAGATGGTATGAGTGGCTTCATGCATCTGAATCTCCACTCACTGTTAAAGTAAATTGACAAACTATTTTGTTTCACATATGTGCTGCCTTTTTACGTTTGTGGGTGGATGGAGCTTCAGCCACACAGCTGCCACACTGTTTAGCCATACTGTAATCACATCGAGCTCTATTTAGAACATACACTTTGCTAGGGCATTACTTTCAGAATAAAAATAAGTAGAGTATTATTTTTTTTCAACTTGAATGTCTTAAGGAATTCCATGGTCCTTGATTTTTTTCATTTTTTTCCAGTATCTCAAAAACCTCATGGTGTCTACTGTATGTATACTGATACTAAAATGTTTCCCCCCTTTAGATTTCCATAACATGTTTGTCATACTGAAATGTTTCCAATCTATATACATAATATATTAGACAAAGGAAATGAAGAAAAAAGTTTTTGAACAGAAACTTAATCTATTTAAATAAAAACATTGCCCAATAACTAGTATAAAGTAAGTGCCGCCTTAAACTAATTACACCATCAATAGCAATAATTATAACTAAAATATAATTTTCAACAGGTTCTTACCTTGTTGATGAAGATTTTTAGGCCTGATATAAAATCCAGTTGACTGCAATGTAGCATACAGTCTCTGTGATCAAAATCATTATTGTTGTATAAAAGTATTGCTGGCCCGGTCAGAAAATGTTTACAGTCACCTTATCATTTATTCAGAAGCATAAAATATACAAGTATATTAAATTAAAAAAAAAATATTCAAAGTCAAATTTAAAAAATGCAAATTTGCCATAAAACTTGGTAACAAGAACTTTGCATTATACAGAGATAATTTAAACCAGACAGGAAATTGACTTTCCGGTGCCTAAAGGGCCCTTCATTCTGCTACTGTTTAAGATTGAAATTGAAAGGCACATATTATTTCATTTATCAATAATTCAGATTACGAGTAAAGGTATATAACATTGTATGAGACTATGTATGTTACCATTTCTATACATATGAGTGGTTTAAGAGACAAACCTACAGCTCTTTAATAGGCTAACCTTATAAGCAATAGAATTAATGGTTACCATCTTTACAATTGTAATGAACAATCTCTCTACCCTGTGCAATACGTGTGCCAAGTAATCATTGAAGTTGATACAAAATGCACAATTTGAAGATGCTTCAAAACCTTTAATAGCGCCATTATCTAATTCACGTTGAGTAAAGAAGGCTTAGCTAATTATTCAATTAGTTCAGTCATTGCCGAGTTGACAGATCCACCCTTAGCCCAAGGAATGCACATGGGTTCCTGTGAAGAATGAGATACTCCCACCATCGTTGGTGGCTGCCAGTGTCAATCACTACCACAATGCAGACTGTGGATGGAGGAGATGACACTTATCGTATGACTGCCGCTTGAAGGCACATGGAGCAAAGACTGGATTTTGTTATTACACAGAAAAGAAAGTTAGCACATGATAAGAAAACATCTATGGCAGAAAGAGTCATTTTTTTCTTGGCAATACAAAATGCTGACAGGTCAACTCTTAAGTGAGTCATTGTGAAATCTCTGCTTGTAAATTCTTTCCTCATTCCTCCATTCAATTAATATGGCATCTGTTACAAGAATGATCAGCTGAACTCTAAGATATTAGAAGTGTATTACATATTTTATATATTTAAAAAAAAAAATTGAAGAAGGAGATGTTCAAATTGTCCCTCCAGTGAGGAAGGAGACAAACTCTAGTGCCACCTATTGGAAGTAGCAATCCTAAAAGTCAAAAGTGGCTTTTTAAACAAGCCTTTTCATAAGACTTAAGGCCCGTTACACGCAACAACAGCGAACGAGATGTTGCGAGGGTCACGGAATTCGTGATGCACATCCGGCCTCGTTAGCAACGTCGTTGCGTGTGACACGTACGAGCGACCGCTAACGATCAAAAATACTCACCATATCATTGATTGTTGACATGTCGTTCATTTTCAAAATATCGTTGCTCGTTCTGGACGCAGGTTGTTCATCGTTCCTGAGGCAGCACACATCGCTACGTGTGACACCCCGGGAATGACGCATCTTCTGGCAACGAAGTGGGAGTGACGTTCATGCAGCTGTTCTCCACCCCTCTGCTTCTTTTGGTTGCCTGCTGTGTGACATCGCTGTGACGCCACACGAACCGCCTCCTTAGAAAAGAGGTTGTTCGCCGGCCACAGCGGCGTCATTAGGCAGGTAGATACGTGTGACGCGTACCTCCAATATTGTTCACCACAGGCAGCGATTTGCCCATGACGCACAAACGACGAGAGCGGGTGCGATCGCTAGTGACATCGCTAGTGATGTTACTGTTACGGGGGGCTGTCTGATAATAAAACCTAAAGGAATATCAGACAGTCAGGGTCCACCGTGCAAAGACTCTGCTGGAGACTATGGCAGAGGATAAGGGGTATATAAGTGTGCCACTGTAAAAAATAATAGCACAAGTGCAGAGTGCAATACCTCTGTTAAACTCACAGAGGAATATAATTATAAAATAAAGCAATTCCTCCCTTACCTGGAGGGTGTGTGGAATGGTCTCTGTTAAAGATCACAGAGACAAAAGTAGTGAGTGTGAAATGGCACCTACCTAGGTCCGTTCCCCTAGTGGTGCCAGGAGACGGACAGCAGCGTAAGCCGCACAAAGCTCCTACCTGAGTTCGCTCCACTAGTGTGCGAGGACACGAACCACTAGATATGGCACCTGCCTAGGTCCGCTCTTCTAGTGGTGCAAAAGAGACGGACAGCAGCGTGAGCCGTACAAAGCTCCTACCTGCATTCGCTCCACTAGTGTGCGAGGACACGAACCACTAGATATGGCACCTGCCTATGTCCGCTCTTCTAGTGGTGCAAAAGAGACAGACAGCAGCGTGAGCCGTACAAAGCTCCTACCTGCATTCGCTCCACTAGTGTGCGAGGACACGAATTACTAGATATGGCACCTGCCTATGTCCGCTCTTCTAGTGGTGCAAAACAGACGGAGAGCAGCATAAGCCGCACAAAGCTCCTACCTCTGTTCGCTCCCCTAGTGTGCGAGGATACGAACAACTGCCAGACGCAGTATAAGGAATGTTACCCTAGCGGCAACGTCCACCTACGAGTAGAATCACAAGGCCCGGCCAGACCATGTGCCTCAGGCACCTGCCTATGTCCGCTCCACTAAGAGGTAAGGATACGGACTGCAGCCGAAGCTGTAAGGTATAAGAACGCTACCCTGCCGGTAGCGCTCACCTAACATAGACAGAGAGATGCCTAGAGGGACGTGCCCAGGGTGTCTACCCTCATGCATGAACCAAGAGGACTGAGCACCGGGCGGCGTGCGTCAGGGTCTTATATAGACTCTGTGCCTCATCCAAGATGGAGGACACCAGAGCCAATCCGCTGCCAGAATGACAGCAATGACGTCACGCTGGCCTATCACCGAGCAAAGCGTCACAAGCACATGACCAGCGACCAATCGGCATAGAAGGTGTCAGAGACATGTGACCTCGTGTCAGCGATGATGTCACCCGCACATGTGCAATGGCTCCAAGATAGGACTTAGTCTCCAGCGCTTGCACATGTGCAGTAACAAGAAATCCGGACATAGTCTCCAGAGCCACAGCAACCGTAACAGTCAGAGCATGTAAAGCGCCCTTTAGGATTTATTGCCAGATCAGAATTCCAATTTGCAGACAGAGTGTTTTGAGGTGATTACCCCTCGATCCCCTTGATCTCCCTAAGGTCAACAATGCTTGCTTAAGTAGTCTTTTACTAGGCATTGCCCCCACTAGCCAGATTCCTACTCCACACTGATGAGGGGCAAATACCCCGAAACGGCTGTCTGTGGATGGATACCATGTTTGGAATAGGTGGTCTCCTTGACTGGAAACTGCCCTTCCCGTGGTTGTTCCTTCCCGGTGAAAGACCTGGCTAGTTTCCTGCCAGCGTTGAGAAACACGTGATGGTGTCTCCGCAGCTTTCTTATTTGCATACTTCCCAGGGGGCAATGCTCTAGAATCACTGCGTTGAGAAACACGTGATGGTGTCTCCGCAGTGGATATGTTGATCTCCCTAAGGTCAACAATGCTTGCTTAAGTAGTCTTTTACTAGGCATTGCCCCCACTAGCCAGATTCCTACTCCACACTGATGAGGGGCAAATACCCCGAAACGGCTGTCTGTGGATGGATACCATGTTTGGTATAGGTGGTCTCCTTGACTGGAAACTGCCCTTCCCGTGGTTGTTTCTTCCCGGTGAAAGACCTGGCTAGTTTCCTGCCAGCGTTGAGAAACACGTGATGGTGTCTCCGCGGCTTTCTTATTTGCTAACATAGACAGAGAGATGCCTAGAGGGACGTGCACAGGGCGTCTACCCTCATGCATGAACCAAGAGGACTGAGCGCCGGGCGGCGTGCATCAGGGTCTTATATAGACTCTGTGCCTCATCCAAGATGGAGGACACCAGAGCCAATCCACTGCCAGAATGACAGCAATGACGTCACGCTGGCCTATCACCGAGCAAAGCGTCACAAGCACATGACCAGCGACCAATCGGCATAGAAGGTGTCAGAGACATGTGACTACGTGTCACAAGCACATGACCAGTGGCCAATCAGCTTAGAAGGTGTCAGAGACATGTGACCTCGTGTCAGCGATGATGTCACCCGCACATGTGCAATGGCTCCAAGTTAGTCCGACTTAGTCTCCAGCGCTTGCACATGTGCAGTAGCAAGAAATCCGGACATAGTCTCCAGAGCCACAGCAACCGTAACAGTACCTCCCCCTCAAGGGCCCCCCTCCCGGCGACGCAGGTAATCGGCAACTAAGTCGGAAGCATGGACAGCCTCCTCAGGCTCCCAAGAGCGATGTTCCGGACCATAGCCCTCCCAATCTATCAAGAAGAACCATCTCTAACCATCTTAGAACCAACTATGGCTCGTACCTCATAGCTACAGCGAGAGGAATCAGAGGCAGGAGAGTGCACTTCACGAGCGTGAGGTAAAATAGCCGGCTTTAGCAGTGAAACATGGAATTTGTCATGGATCCTAAGATGGACGGGTAACTTCAATTGGTAGACTACAGGATTTACCTGTCGAAGAACCTCATAAGGACCCAGGAAGCGAGGAGCAAATTTGACAGAGCTCACTCTAAGTTTCACATGTTTTGCAGAGAGCCACACAAAATCCCCTGGAGAAAAGACAGGAGCCGGGCGACGAAACCGATCGGACACCATCTTCATACGGTCCTTAGCTGCTTGGATCGACTCTTGAGTCCAATCCCAAACCTCTCTGGCATTAGTTGCCCAGTCGGCCACAAGAGGAGAAGGTGCAGCAGCGGGAAACGGTACCGGTACCCTAGGGTGTTGCCCATTATTGAGTACGAATGGTGTCTGCCCAGTGGCCTCAGCCAGCGAATTGTTAAGGGCAAATTCTGCCCAGGGTAGGAGGGAGGACCAGTTATCGTGGTTCTCAGCAACAAAGTGTCGAAGGTATATAATCATGGATTGATTGGTACGCTCAACCAAACCATTGGTCTCCGGATGGTATGCCGAAGAGAAATTCAACTCAATTTGCAGAAGGCTACAAAGATCTCGCCAGAAACGGGAAGCAAATTGCGGGCCTCTATCACAAATGATACGATCTGGCATCCCGTGAAGCCTAAAGACATGCTTGAGGAATAGTTTGGCTAGTACCCTGGAAGACGGGATTCTTGATAACGGTACGAGATGAACCATCCAGGAGAAATGGTCCATAATGATCCACACAAATCTATGTCCCTGTGAACACGGAAGATCACCCACAAAGTCCATGCCTACCACCTCCCATGGTCTATCTGGCACTGGTAAAGGATGCAAGAGCCCAGCCGGTCTCTGCCGTAATGGACGGTTGCGAGCACACGAGTAGCAGGAACCGACATATCTCTTGACGTGGCTGGCTAAGTGTGGCCACCAATACCACCTCTCCAGTAACTCTCGTGTCCGCCTAATACCAAAATGCCCACCCACCTTTGAGGTGTGGGCCCACGACAGTATATCATTCTGTTGATCAGGCGGCACAAAGGTCTTGCCCGGTGGGATTTGGTCTAATGTCACAGGGGAGAGCGTATGAAAAACCCTGGAGGGAAGGATAAGACGAGGTTCGTCAATCTCTTCCTGGGTAGAAACCATAGAGCGAGACAGAGCGTCTGCCTTGTTATTCTTACTCCCAGACAGATAGTTGATGGAGAAGTGAAAGCGGGAGAAAAACAAGGACCAGCGGGCTTGGCGAGGATTCAGACGCTGAGCGGTTTGTAAGTACGTCAGATTCTTATGGTCTGTATAGACCTGGAAAGGATGTTTCGCTCCTTCCAGCAAGTGACGCCACTCCTCCAAGGCTAATCTCAGGGCGAGCAGTTCCCTATCCCCAATGGTATAGTTTCTCTCTGCCGGTGAAAAGGTTTTAGCAAAGAAGAAACACGGCCTTTTTCTACTTGCACCGTTCTTTTGATACAAGACAGCACCAGCACCCACTGAAGAGGCATCAACCTCCAAGAGGAAGGGCTTATTCTCATTGGGTCTTTGTAGAACGGGAGCAGTTGAATAGTGTCTTTTTACTGCCTCAAAAGCCTGGGATGTTTCAGTAGACCAGACTTTTGGATTAGCACCTTTCTTAGTCAAGGACACCAAAGGGGCCACCAAAGTAGAGAAATGGGGCATGAACTGCCTGTAATAATTTATGAATCCTAAGAAGCGTTGCACCGCCTTCAAGGAATGAGGTTCGGACCATTCCAGGACAGTAGAGAGCTTCGCAGGATCCATAGCCAGACCCTCTTGTGAGATAATGTAGCCCAAAAAAGGCAAGGATGACTTCTCGAATACACATTTTTCGAGTTTAGCAAACAAAGAGTGCTCCCTTAAACGGGAAAGGACACGAACGACATCCTGACGATGAGTCTCTAGATCAGGAGAAAAAAACAGGGTGTCGTCCAGATACACTACGACGGAGGATAACAGTAAATCCCAGAACACATCGTTTACGAAGTCCTGAAATACTGCAGGTGCATTACATAAACCAAAAGGCATGACGAGGTATTCATAGTGACCGTCTCGGGTGTTAAAAGCGGTCTTCCATTCATCACCCTCTTGAATTCGTACCAAGTTATACGCACCCCGCAGATCCAACTTCGTAAAAACCTGAGCTCCCCTCAGTCTGTCAAAGAGCTCCGAAATTAAAGGTAACGGGTATTTGTTCTTTATTGTGATTGCGTTGAGACCCCTGTAATCTATGCAGGGACGTAAATCACCCTCTTTCTTCTGAACAAAGAAAAACCCAGCTCCTGCGGGCAGGGCTGTATTTTGCCTTCGTGCTGCCCTTGGCACTTTAAGTGGTAGCGCCCCTCAGTGACAACGTAACACTGAGTTTTCGTACATGACATCTGTTTAAGGCAGATCTACTCTGTAAAACACTTGAAAAAGTATCAATGAGAAACGAAGGGCACTAACCCCCCCCCCCATGGGGATCACCACGGGCAAATCAAAACATAGCATGAGTATAAAATATTCCCACCACACCGTCCCCACTTATATACTGTGACTGTCACACTGCCCCTAATAAACTACACACTGCCCTCCCTTATAAATTATACCCACCACACCTTCCTCAATTATGAAATATGATCTGCACATTGACCTCACATCATGCTGCCCCCTCCTCACAATGTCCCATGCATGCTGCCCCCTCCTCACAATGTCCCATGCATGCTGCCCACTCCTCACAATGTCCCATGCATGCTGCCCCCTCCTCACAATGTTCCATGCATGCTGCCACTCCTCATAATGTCCCATGCATGCTGCCCCCTCCTCAAAATGTCCCATGCATGCTGCCCCCTCCTCACAATGTCCAATGCATGCTGCCCCCTCCTCCCAATGTCCCATGCATGCTGCCCCTCCTCACAGTGTCCCATGCATGCTGCTCCCTCCTCACAATGTCCCATGCATGCTGCCCCCTCCTCACAATGTCCCATGCGTGCTGCCCCCTCCTCACATTGTCCCATGCATGCTGCCCCCTCCTCACATTGTCCCATGCATGCTTCCCCGTCCTCACAATGTCCCATGCATGATTCCCCCTCCTCATGATGTCCGATGCATGCTGCCTCCTCCTCAAAATGTCCCATGCATGCTGCCCCCTCCTCAAAATGTCCCATGCATGCTGCCCCCTCCTCAAAATGTCCCATGCATGCTGCCCCCTCCTCACAATGTCCCATGCATGCTTTCCCCTCCTCAAGATGTCCCATGCATGCTGCCTCCTCCTCAAAATGTCCCATGCATGCTGCCCCCTCGTCAAAATGTCCCATGCATGCTGCCCCCTCCTCAAAATGTCCCATGCATGCTGCCCCCTCCTCACAATGTCCCATGCATGCTTCCCCCTCCTCACAGTGTCCCATGCATGCTGCCCCCTCCTCACAGTTTCCCATGCATGCTGCCCCCTCCTCACAGTTTCCCATGCATGCTGCCCCCTACTCACAATGTCCCATGCATGCTGCCCCCTCCTCACAATGTCCCATGCATGCTGCCTCCTCACAATGTTCCATGCATGCTGCCACTCCTCATAATGTAACATGCATGCTGCCCCCTCCTCACAATGTCCCATGCATGCTGCCCCCTCCTCCCAATGTCCCATGCATGCTGCCCCTCCTCACAGTGTCCCATGCATGCTGCTCCCTCCTCACAATGTCCCATGCGTGCTGCCCCCTCCTCACATTGTCCCATGCATGCTGCCCCCTCCTCAAAATGTCCCATGCATGCTTCCCCGTCCTCACAATGTCCCATGCATGATGTCCCCTCCTCAAGATGTCCCATGCATGCTGCCTCCTCCTCAAAATGTCCCATGCATGCTGCCCCCTCCTCAAAATGTCCCATGCATGCTGCCCCCTCCTCAAAATGTCCCATGCATGCTGCCCCCTCCTCACAATGTCCCATGCATGCTGCCCCCTCCTCACAGTTTCCCATGCATGCTGCCCCCTACTCACAATGTCCCATGCATGCTGCCCCCTCCTCACAGTGTCCCATGCATGCTGCCCCCTCCTCACAGTGTCCCATGCATGCTGCCCCCTCCTCACAGTTTCCCATGCATGCTGCCCCCTCCTCACAATGTCCCATGCATGCTGCCCCCTCCTCACAGTGTCCCATGCATGCTGCCTCCTCCTCACAGTGTCCTATGCATGCTGCCCCCTCCTCAAAATGTCCCATGCATGCTGCCCCCTCCTCAAAATGTCCCATGCATGCTGCCCCCTCCTCACAGTGTCCCATGCATGCTGCCCCCTCCTCACAGTGTCCCATGCATGCTGCCCCCTCCTCACAATGTCCCATGCATGCTGCCCCCTCCTCACAATGTCCCATGCATGCTGCCCCCTCCTCACAGTGTCCCATGCATGCTGCCCCCTGCTCACAGTTTCCCATGCATGCCCCCCCTCCTCACAATGTCCCATGCATGCTGCCCCCTCCTCACAGTGTCCCATGCATGCTGCCCCCTCCTCACAGTGTCCCATGCATGCTGCCCCCTCCTCACAGTGTCCCATGCATGCTGCCCCCTCCTCACAGTTTCCCATGCATGCTGCCCCCTCCTCACAATGTCCCATGCATGCTGCCCCCTCCTCACAGTTTCCCATGCATGCTGCCCCCTCCTCACAAGGTCCCATGCATGCTGCCCCCTCCTCACAGTGTCCCATGCATGCTGCCCCCTCCTCAAAATGTCCCATGCATGCTGCCCCCTCCTCAAAATGTCCCATGCATGCTGCCCCCTCCTCACAGTGTCCCATGCATGCTGCCCCTTCCTCACAGTGTCCCATGCATGCTGCCCCCTCCTCAAAATGTCCCATGCATGCTGCCCCCTCCTCAAAATGTCCCATGCATGCTGCCCCCTCCTCACAGTGTCCCATGCATGCTGCCCCCTCCTCACAGTGTCCCATGCATGCTGCCCCCTCCTCACATTGTCCCATGCATGCTGATACCTCCTCACAATGTCCCATGCATGCTTCCCCGTCCTCACAATGTCCCATGCATGCTTCCCCCTCCTCAAAATGTCCCATGCATGCTGCCTCCTCCTCAAAATGTCCCATGCATGCTGCCACCTCCTCAAAATGTCCCATGCATGCTGCCCCCTCCTCAAAATGTCCCATGCATGCTGCCCCCTCCTCACAGTGTCCCATGCATGCTGCCCCCTCCTCACAGTGTCCCATGCATGCTGCCCCTCCTCAAAATGTCCCATGCATGCTGCCCCCTCCTCACAATGTCCCATGCATGCTTCCCCCTCCTCACAGTGTCCCATGCATGCTGCCCCCTCCTCACAGTTTCCCATGCATGCTGCCCCCTCCTCACAATGTCCCATGCATGCTGCCCCCTCCTCACAGTGTCCCATGCATGCTGCCCCCTCCTCACAATGTCCCATGCATGCTGCCCCCTCCTCACAAAGTCCCATGCATGCTGCCCCCTCCTCAAAATGTCCCATGCATGCTGCCCCCTCCTCAAAATGTCCCATGCATGCAGCCCCCTCCTCACAGTGTCCCATGCATGCTGCCCCTTCCTCACAGTGTCCCATGCATGCTGCCCCCTCCTCAAAATGTCCCATGCATGCTGCCCCCTCCTCAAAATGTCCCATGCATGCTGCCCCCTCCTCACAGTGTCCCATGCGTGCTGCCCCCTCCTCACAGTGTCCCATGCATGCTGCCCCCTCCTCACAATGTCCCATGCATGCTGCCCCTCTCCATGAGCTCCTAATGCTGCCTTCCTCTTTTCCATAATGACACCTCCATGATGCCCCATTCATCATAATAAGACCACCACACTAACGCTTATGCTGAGACACCCCTCCCACACACACACTACCCCACTCTTGATATTGACTCCCCTATATTGCTCCACTCCATACTGAGCCCACACATGCTGCCCCTCCAAAATGAGCTCCCAATGCTGCCCCCCTCTCATTCTGAGTCCTTACACTCCCCCCCATCGATTTTGTCATTGCACTATCCCTCAACCCTTGTCCTCTGTCTCTAGGATTGGCCCCTCTCTCCCATTCCCCCAGCAGCCGCTCTCCCCCGCCTTCACCAGCAGCCTCTTCCCCAGCATCAGCCTCTCTCCCCCCAGCCCCCGCAACATCAACCTCTCTCTGCCCCCAGCATCAGCCTCTCTCCCCCCAGCCTCCCCCAGCTTCAGCCTCTCTCCCCCAGCCTCCCACAGCTTCAGCCTCTCTCCCCCAGCATCAGCCTCTCTCCCCAACCTTCCCCCAGCATCAGCCTCTCTCCCCCAGCTTCCCCCAGCATCAGCCTCTCTCCCCCAGCTTCCGCCAGCACCAGCCTCTCTCCCCCAGCTTCCCCCAGCATCAGCCTCTCTGCCCCCAGCATCAGCCTCTCTGCCCCCAGCATCAGCCTCTCTGCCCCCAGCATCAGCCTCTCTTCTCCCAGCCTCCCCCAGCATCAGCCTCACTCCTCCCAGCCTCCCCCAGCATCAGCCCCCCCAGCATCAGCCTCCCCCCTCCCAGCCTCTCCCAGTGTCAGCCTCCCCCAACATCAGCCTCTCTCCTCCCAGCATCAGCCTCTCTCCTCCCAGCCTCCCCAGCATCAGCCTCCCTCAGCATCAGTCTCCCTCCTCCCAGCCTCCCCCAGCATCAGCCTCTCTCCTCCCAGCCTCCCCCCTCCTTAGCCTCTCCCAGCATCAGCCTCTCTCCTCCCAGCCTCCCCCAGCACCAGTCTCCCCCAGCATCAGCCTCCCTCCTCTCAGCCTCCCCCAGCATCAGCCTCCCCCCTCCTAGCCACCCCCAGCATCAGCCTCTCTCCTCCCACCCTTCCCCAGCATCAGCCTCTCTCCTCCGAGCCTCCCGCAGCATCAGCCTCTCCCAGCATCAGCCTCCCTAAGCATCAGCCTCTTTCCTCCGAGCCTCCCCCAGCATCAGCCTCCCCCCTCCTAGCCGCCCCCAGCATCAGCCTCTCTCCTTCCAGCCTCCCCCAGGATCAGCCTCTCTCCTCCGAGCCTCCCGCAGCATCAGCCTCTCCCAGCATCAGCCTCTTTCCTCCGAGCCTCCCGCAGCATCAGCCTCTCCCAGCATCAGCCTCCCTCAGCATCAGCCTCTTTCCTCCCAGCATCAGCCTCTCTCCTCCCAGCCTCTCCCAGCATCAGCCTCTCTCCTCCCAGCCTCCCCCAGCATCAGCCTCCCTCAGCATCAGCCTCCCTCCTCCCAGCTTACCCCAGCATCAGCCTCTCTCCTCCCAGCCTCCCCCCTCCCAGCCTCCCTCAGCATCAGCCTCCCTCCTCCCAGCCTCCCCCAGCATCAGCCTCCCTCCTTCCAGCTTCCCCCAGCATCAGCCTCCCCCAGCACCAGCCTCCCCCAGCATCAGCCTCCCTCCTCCCAGCCTCCCCCAGCATCAGCCTCCCGCCTTCTCACCGCCCCCAGCATCAGCCTCTTTCCTCCCAGCCTCCCCCAGCATCAGCCTCTCTCCTCCCAGCCTCCCGCAACATCAGCCTCTCCCAGCATCAGCCTCCCTCAGCATCAGCCTCTTTCCTCCCAGCCTCCCCCAGCATCAGCCTCTCTCCTCCCAGCCTCTCCCAGCATCAGCCTCTCTCCTCCCAGCCTTCCCCAGCATCAGCCTCCCTCAGCATCAGCCTCCCTCCTCCCAGCCTCCCCCAGCATCAGCCTCCCCCCTTCTCGCCGCCCCCAGCATCAGCCTCTTTCCTCTGAGCCTCTCCCAGCATCAGCCTCTCCCAGCATCAGCCTCCCTCAGCATCAGCCTCCCTCCTCCCAGCCTCCCCCAGCATCAGCCTCCCTCCTTCCAGCCTCCCCCAGCATCAGCCTCCCCCAGCATCAGCCTGCCTCCTCCCAGCCTCCCCCAGCATCAGCCTCCCCCTTCTAGCCGCCCCCAGCATCAGCCTCTCTCCTCCCAGCCTCCCCCAGCATCAGCCTCTTTCCTCACAGCCTCCCGCAGCATCAGCCTCTCCCAGCATCAGCCTCCCTCAGCATCAGCCTCCCTCAGCATCAGCCTCTTTCCTCCCAGCCTCCCCAAGCATCAGCCTCTCTCCTCCCAGCCTCTCCCAGCATCAGCCTCTCTCCTCCCAGCCTCCCCCAGCATCAGCCTCCCTCAGCATCAGCCTCCCTCCTCCCAGCCTCCCCCAGCATCAGCCTCTCTCCTCCCAGCCTCCCGCAGCATCAGCCTCTCCCAGCATCAGCCTCCCTCAGCATCAGCCTCTTTCCTCTGAGCCTCTCCCAGCATCAGCCTCTCCCAGCATCAGCCTCCCTCAGCATCAGCCTTTTTCCTCCCAGCCTCCCCCAGCATCAGCCTCTCTCCTCCCAGCCTCTCCCAGCATCAGCCTCTCTCCTCCCAGCCTCCCGCAGCATCAGCCTCTCCCAGCATCAGCCTCCCTCAGCATCAGCCTCTTTCCTCTGAGCCTCTCCCAGCATCAGCCTCTCCCAGCATCAGCCTCCCTCAGCATCAGCCTCCCTCCTCCCAGCCTCCCCCAGCAACAGCCTCTCTCCTCCCAGCCTCCCCCCTCCCAGCCTCCCTCAGCATCAGCCTCCCTCCTCCCAGCCTCCCCCAGCACCAGCCTCCCCCAGCACCAGCCTCCCCCAGCATCAGCCTCCTTCCTCCCAGCCTCCCCCAGCATCAGCCTCTCCCCTCCTAGCCGCCCACAGCATTAGCCTCTCTCCTCCCAGGCTCCCCCAGCATCAGCCTCTCTCCTCCGAGCCTCCCGCAGCATAAGCCTCTCCCA
Organism: Anomaloglossus baeobatrachus; assembly: GCF_048569485.1. Taxonomy (NCBI): domain Eukaryota; kingdom Metazoa; phylum Chordata; class Amphibia; order Anura; family Aromobatidae; genus Anomaloglossus; species Anomaloglossus baeobatrachus. The sequence goes on along the minus strand of NC_134356.1, from coordinate 384,683,517 downwards.
GCATCAGCCTCCCTCAGCATCAGCCTCTTTCCTCCCAGCCTCCCCCAGCATCAGCCTCTCTCCTCCCAGCCTCTCCCAGCATCAGCCTCTCTCCTCCCAGCCTCCCCCAGCATCAGCCTCCCTCAGCATCAGCCTCCCTCCTCCCAGCTTCCCCCAGCATCAGCCTCTCTCCTCCCAGCCTCCCCCCTCCCAGCCTCCCTCAGCATCAGCCTCCCTCCTCCCAGCCTCCCCCAGCATCAGCCTCCCTCCTCCCAGCATCAGCCTCCCCCAGCATCAGCCTCTCTCCTCCCAGCCTCCCCCAGCATCAGCCTCTCTCCTCCCAAACTATCCCAGCATTAGCCTCCCACAGCATCAGCCTCTCTCCTCCCAGCCTCCCCCAGCATCAGCCTCCCTCAGCATCAGCCTCCCTCCTCCTGGCTTGCCACAGCGTCAGCCTCCCCCTCTCAGCCTTCCGCAACTTCAGCCTCCCCCCTCCCAGCCTCCCCCAGCATCAGACTCTCTCCTCTCAGCCTCCCCCAGTATCAGCTTCTCTTCCCCCAAGTCTCCCCCAGTATCAGCCTCTATCCTCCCACCCCATACGCAGATCTCCAGTCTGCATTAGAGGCACCCCCACGCTCCTTATGAATCTTCAGCTCTGCGAGCACTTACCTGCTCCAGGGCCCGCCGTCATCTTCCTGGCTCACGTGAGTATCCTCTTCTGACACCGGCTTCCATCGCGGCGTCCTCTGCGGCGTCCTGCTGTGAGCTCTGCATGTGAAATCCACACAGCATTGGACGCAGCACAGAGAAAGGAGCTGATTGGCGCGCCTGTTACCCCGGAAGTGCAGGCGCCGGCAGTTCCGGGGTCAATCAGCTCTCTGTGCCCAGCCGCCGCAGTTTGTCTGCATTCGCGTCTTAATTGACACGGATACAAATAAATAAAGGTGCGCCTCTCCCCCCTCCCCCCTCCGAAAATACAGCGGATTTAATGAATGTGTGTAAAAAAAAAATTTATTTTTTTTTTACTGCTAGAAGGTGCCGCCCCTCTGCATCCTGCTGCCCCAGGCACGGGACCACGGGTGCCTAATGGTAAATACGGCCCTGCCCGCGGGAGAGACAGACTTATGAATGAACCCCTTCTCTAAACTCTCTCTTATATAGGTCAACATGGCCTCTGACTCAGGCATCGACAGGGGGTAAACCCTGCCCTTAGGTGGAACCGAACCTTGGATAAGGTCTATGGCACAGTCATATGGCCTATGGGGTGGAAGAGCCTCAGCACCCTGTTTGGAGAACACGTCAGCGAAATCCAAATAGGGTGTAGGTATGGGAGAGAGATCAGTTGATGCAACCGCAACGACCTTAGGTGGTAAGGGAAGACATCGGGACTGACATTTCGAACCCCAACTAATAATGCTGTCGGACTCCCAGTCAATGTGAGGAGCATGAGTCCGAAGCCATGGGAGACCCAGAAGGATGTCGTCTATACCCTCAGGCAAAACAAGAAAAGAAATCTCCTCTATGTGACCCTGAGGCAGGGAAAGGTGTAAGGGAACTGTCCTCAATGTAATTGAGTCAGACAACATAGTCCCATTAACAACACGGACAGGAATAGGTGCCTCTAACATGATAGAGGGGATATTGTGTCCCTTTACAAACCCTGAAGACACAAAAGTCCCGTCAGCTCCGGAATCTACAAAAGCCATAATAGGCCATGTATTCTCAGAGAATGAGAGCTGACCTGGAATACTACACTTAGAGGGTGCAGAAGAAGTCTCTAGTAACCCCCCTCAAATGGTTACTAGGCCTGGGAGTTTCCCTGACGACTAGAACACTTGTTGGCATAGTGCCCAGCCTGACGACATATGTAACATATAGGAGGACCAGACTTGCGTAGTCTGGAGGACGTATGACCTAACTCCATAGGAGTGGGAGATGTTTCAGATGCTGAGGAAGGTGGTAGTGGACCCTCAACAACTGGAATAGCCCGATGCTTAGGGCGTGAGGAAGAGACCTCGAGTCTACGTTCCCTATGGCGTACGTCGATCCTCGTTGCTACTGTGATCAAGTCCTCCAGAAAAGCAGGGACCTCACGAGTAGCAAGGGCATCCTTGACATAGCCTGCCAACCCTCTCCAGAAGATAGGATTCAACACCTTCTCTGGCCAATCTAGTTCTGCCACCAGAGTTCTAAAAGCAATGGCATAAGAACTAGTGGATAAAGAACCCTGAGATAGATCTAAGAGTCTCAGGGCCACATCATGGGTAACCTGCGGACCCATGAATACCGCTTTAAGAGCATCAAGAAAGTCTTGATGTCTCAGAGTAACCACATCAGAGCGCTCCCATAAGGGAGTCGCCCATTCTAAGGCTTTGTCCTGAAGTAAGGAGATGATAAAGCCTACTCTGGACCTCTCCGTAGAGAAGCGAGAAGAGTTGACCTCTAGGTGTATCTGACACTGACTAATGAAACCACGACATGATCTGGCATCGCCAGAATATCTGTTTGGCAGAGCAAGTCGAGGATCATGTGCAGATGTCACCATGGTCTGAGGTTTATCCTTTATACTCTTGAGCTCTTGACTCAAGTACTTGTATGTAATGGTGTAACTGCTGATATTCTGCCATAACTGCCAGACCCTTGGCTCAGTCCTAATGTTACGGGGGGCTGTTTGATAATAAAACCTAAAGGAATATCAGACAGTCAGGGTCCACCGTGCAAAGACTCTGCTGCAGACTATGGCAGAGGATAAGGGGTATATAAGTGTGACACTGTAAAAAATAATAGCACAAGTGCAGAGTGCAATACCTCTGTTAAACTCACAGAGGAATATAATTAGAAAATAAAGCAATTCCTCCCTTACTTGGAGGGTGTGTGGAATGGTCTCTGTTAAAGATCACAGAGACAAAAGCAGTGAGTGTGAAATGTCACCTACCTAGGTCCGTTCCTCTAGTGGTGCCAGGAGACGGACAGCAGCGTAAGCCGCACAAAGCTCCTACCTGCGTTCGCTCCACTAGTGTGCGAGGACACGAACCACTAGATATGGCACCTGCCTAGGTCCGCTCTTCTAGTGGTGCAAAAGAGATGGAAAGCAGGATAAGCCACACAAGGCTCCTACCTCTGTTCGCTCCCCTAGTGTGCGAGGATATAAACAACTGCCAGACGCAGTATAAGGAACATTACCCTAGCGGCAAGTAGAATCACAAGGCCCAGCCAGACCATGTGCCTCAGGCACCTGCCTATGTCCGCTCCACTAAGAGGTAAGGATATGAACTGCAGCCGAAGCTGTAAGGTATAAGAACGCTACCCTGCCGGTAGCGCTCACCTAACATAGACAGAGAGATGCCTAGAGGGACGTGCCCAGGGTGTCTACCCTCATGCATGAACCAAGAGGACTGAACACCGGGCGGCGTGCGTCAGGGTCTTATATAGACTCTGTGCCTCATCCAAGATGGAGGACACCAGAGCCAATCCGCTGCCAGAATGACAGCAATGACGTCACGCTGGCCTATCACCGAGCAAAGCGTCACAAGCACATGACCAGCGACCAATCGGCATAGAAGGTGTCAGAGACATGTGACCTCGTGTCAGCGATGATGTCACCCGCACATGTGCAATGGCTCCAAGATAGGACTTAGTCTCCAGCGCTTGCACATGTGCAGTAACAAGAAATCCGGACATAGTCTCCAGAGCCACAGCAACCGTAACAGTCAGAGCATGTAAAGCGCCCTTTAGGATTTATTGCCAGATCAGAATTCCAATTTGCAGACAGAGTGTTTTGAGGTGATTACCCCTCGTCAGTGCAAAGATGTATATTCTTCTTTGTCTAAGAATACTTTGCAGTAATTATCAATTTGCTATGATTTTTAAATGTCTTAGTCTCTTAATAAAATGTTATGGAAAATCAAGTATTGGAAAATTGGCTTCTGCCTCAATGGGGTCTTACTTTCTTCTGAATAAAATCTCTTGGCTGGTAGGTTCAACTACAGTAGATGAACCTTACTATGTTACTATATGTATAAGACATGGGCAGTCATACATGACACATCATCATATGTCACACTGAAGGGGGCAGCCCCTCTAATGATCAGGTACCAAAAGCTTGTTGCCTTGAACCACAATTTAAAAAAAACAAAACAAAACAAAACTGAGGAAAATAACTACAGATTGCTGTGAAAAGAACCTTTGACCAGGTCAAAAGTGGGAAGTTTCTGCTTTTTTGTATTAATGTTGCTCCCCTCAAAATACTATATATTTGTTTGTTTCTTTGCATCTGCCTATGGTTTCAGAGATTTGGGCCTTTTTCTTAACTAGATTTTTATGGAATTTATCAAATAGGCTATAACACCCATGCCGCCATCCCTCTGCTGTCCTGCCTCCCTCCCTCAGGAGGGGTGCCGTTCGTCTCACTGTCCAAGGTGACCAGAGGTGGCTACACCATCCCTGGTCTATGCTGCTGTCTCTCAGAGCCTGCTTACACCACACAGGTCCTCTGGGACTACCCAGAGGGTGTGCACATGAACACACTCCTTTTATTAAAGAGCCAGTATGCCCTGACCCTGTAGTACCCCTCAAGTAACCTGTAATTCTTATGGTATTTAAGGCACCTTCCCCTTAAGGGAGGTGCATGGGCAATGGGTTATACACTCTACTGCTACTGCTGAAGGTATCCATGCCAGCCACTGCTGCTACATCTATCCATTCAACCAACCATCCATCCTAGCCGAATCTTCAACACTTGCTGCTCATCTTATCAACAGAGACTGTTTGTATCCATGGTGTCAGCTGGCAAAGTAAGGCAGATCCCCTGGAGCTGTTCTCTACCGGTCACTTACCTGCTTGTGTACCTATTTCCATCTCCAGTAGCAGTGGTGAAGACTCGGCGGTCAGTAGTTTGTAGGCACTTCTTTATTATTCTCCCTGGAGTCATGCTACCTTGCAAAATATAAAAAAAATGGCAGTAAATAAAAATATATATATCTCTGGAACTGTATGGCATATTTAAAAAAAAACAAGACAAAAAAACGGAATATTTGAGAGCAGTGGGAGTAAAATAAGTGCAAAATATGGCCATATTTGACCAAGTGAAAATTCTTCTTAGTTCCTAATTTTTTTTTAGTAGGAAGTATTATTAGAACACTGCATACATGAAGAAACTGGGCAGGTAATAATCTACAAACTTTACTGACCCTAATTTCACTCTACATGAGCTGCTGTTATATTTGCCCTCTTAGTTCTAGATTGTAAGCTCTCGCTAGCAGTATCTCTACTCGCTGGCACTTATTTACCTATGTGCACTGTACCTGTTATTTTTCTCTTATCTACTTATGTTATTTATTTGTTACATTTATTTTATATACTATGAACCAAGTTTGCTCCTTTTCAATTGTATAGTATAACACTCTAAAATTAGGATAACTTTCTAAAAGCTATCTTTCAGATCCCTGATGTCTTCATTGTACCTAGTATTCATATGTAATATCATTCTTTATTGTTACATAGGCCATGCACATAAGTTAGCAGTCAGTGGAATCACAAGTATGAACTTTGCCTCCTCCATAATCATGCACTTTTGGCTTGAATTAATATGAAAGTTATTTGAGTTTTAGGAGGTTGAGAAAAGGTTTCAAGACAACTTTACTGATGCTCATCTGAGAAAACACAGGTTGGACAATCTTCATGTAATTTAGATTTTAGGCACATCCCATCAGAGACAGACAATATAGAAAGAATGCAGCAAAGAAGGTCATAATGCCTAAACAGCAACTGGAGCAGAGTACAGGAAAGCCTGAGACTCAGCATAGGAAGACCAATGATGCTGCTTTAGAATAGCATCCAGTAGTTTTATCATTACAGCAGAGCCGGGCTGGGTAAGTCATTATTTTAAGTGACTCACTTATGGTGTTTGTGAAAGTCAAATAGTAAAGTATAACTAGATATGTCAGGAGAATATTGAGCAGTAATATAGCAGAGTTGATTGCTGTGATAGAGCCCATAGGTATGGCAAAGTTGGGTAGGTCACTAGAATTATGTAGTATGGGTGAGTGTGAAAGGTGGCTCAAATTATGTAGCAGAGACAAATAATGTTCTATGGGATGTTAGTAGTTGGGAACATGCTACTGTAAGTACACTCAGTTATAGTTTGAGTTAGGCACATGGAGGGGTTTCAGTAAAACATATGAGCTAGTTTCTTTACTGTATTTAGACTTCCTAAACCATTTGTTATAGTTTGGGGTTCTCCCAAGCCTCAAACCACTCCTGCCCTATACTAAGATCCTGGACACCTGACGCCTAGCAGCCAGATTACTGGAACGGTAGACAGGTGGCGCAGGAGAGTCAGCCAGCACCAGAGCAGAGGATAAGGACAGGGCAGGAGCGTTTTGAGGGTCGGGAAAACCCCAAACTGTAACTGTACCCCCAGCTAGGGCCCCCCCACTTTGACGCTCAAATGCAACCACCAAGTCAGGAGCCAAAACCTCCTCAGCCAGCACTCAGGTCCGATACTCCGATCCAAGCCAACCCAGTCCACCAGGTAAAACATCCTCCCCCGGGCTTTTTGGGATCTGAACACTGCACGTATGGACTGATCCCCTCCAGGGGAGTTGGGACTCTACGGAAAGTTCACAGAGAACTTATTCAGCCGTACTGGTTTAAGAAGGGACACATGGAAAGTGCTAAGATCTTCACCAAGTTGAATTTATGAGGGGCTCTTATTTTGGTTTCTACTTTGGATGTGAAATTATTTTAGTTAAAAAAAATGTTTTGTAAGGTAAAACATTTTTTTCTGATACGTGACTTCTGTGTTCTTAATGTCGCCAGTATATTTAATATACCTTATATTAGTGATGCTGCTCTCTCTCTCTCGTCCCCGGATTCCACTCCCCATTGACATATATAGGGTTGAACTCCGGATCGGATCCAGACTTCTTTCTCAACCCGCCGAACCCGGATTTTTCACTATCCGCTCAACTCTAATCAGGACAAAAAGATCATTCAGAAAAGTACAAAGTTTCCTGCGATGATTACAAAAAATATATTTTTGTAGACCTGTGTTATTAATCCAAGATCAATTGATTAAAATGCCATTTCTTCATAGGAAAATCCTTTCAAGTGTGAGTGTTTTAAATCTTTGACCAGATATAGCATGATAGTTTTTAAGCTGATGATTTTTTGTTGCCCACAAATGATGTTATAACTATCCAAATACCTCTTGATTTTGAATTTAAAGGCTAAGTGTAAGTAGATGATAAATTATTCTCAATTAATATAAATGTTTGGTAATTTTGCCAGGGTGTGAACTATACACTATATATAGCCCATTGACAGAAAAGGAAATGTATTTGTTAAAATGTTTAAAATCTTCAGTTCATTGTAAAATACTTTAAAAATGTGTCCAATGTTCTCAGTTTCTAATGTCCACTATACTTTGGTGACTTTTCTTAACTTTGAGCAACAGATGTTCATCCTTCAACATCTTTTGTTGCCATAATCCTTTTTATAAAGCTTGAATCGTTCCTACTCACCCATGACTGACATGTTTGGGGGAGGGACCAAATGAAAGATATGAGAGACACAAAACACAAATGACACAAATAGGAACACATATGTGATGACGGAACCAATAACAATCAGAATAGAACAAAAACGACTTTGACAATGTATCATGAAAACACAAAGTCTCCAGGCAAACATCTTTTTAAGACTTTAAAGACATTAAATAATCAGTTGCATGTCTAAAGAAAAATGTAATATGACGATACAATGGAAAAGTAATATTAATAACATTCAGATTCTACCATATATAGATTCTTCCTATGTGATTTTAATTAAAAGGTTATTACTATCTTTTAAGATTTATATTGATTGTTAACACAAAGAAGTTTGCAATTTACTTTTAATTAAATTTGTTCCCATTCCTATAATCTTTTAGTTATTTATAGTTTACACATTGTTGCCAAAGGGACCTGCCAATACTGCTATCTAGAAGCAGTTGTCAAAGATTCGTAGTCCTTGCACACTTTTACCTATTAAACTTGTAGGCACTGCACTGAGACTATCTTTGATTTCTAGAGTGCCCTTAGTTCCTAATCTTAGCCACTTCTCTGCATCTCCACTTTGCTCCAATGTTCAAAATGCAAAGTTGCCTAATACACCAGCATTGGATTTCACACAGTTGAGGCCAACTGTGCTATTGGCATGCACTGTCAATCAAGTAGGAGCAGCTGCCCACCACCAATCAGGGAGTCAGAAAGCAGGGATTCTGGGCTCTTCTGAAAAAAAGAATAGACTAATCCTTTAATGTTAGTTTTCATGCATCACAATTAGAGAATTGTGACTGTCTTAGGCTGGGGCCACACGGGGATTACTGCGATCCTCGCATGACATTCGGCTTCACGCTGGCAGTACAGCAGAGCCGAGTGTCATGCAAGTGTCCCTGCGACTGAGGTCTGACCGTGCGAGCGGATCTGAGCTGCGGGGGGCGGGCCGGCACTGAGGAAGAGAGGCATTTATCTCCCTCTCTCCTCCGTAGCCAGCTGTTGCCATTCTCGCCCTGCCCTGTACCGCGGTACACCGGTGTACTGTGAGTGCAGTGAGATCTTTCTCTCGCTCCATAGACTTGAATGGGTGCGAAAGAAAGAGTCTAACATTAAAATCGCAGCATGCTGCAATTGTTTTCTCAGTCCGATTAGGATTTTTTTAATTGCACTCCACTAGCACCGATTTTCATGCCGTGTGGCTTAGGCCTTACAATTCAAATTCACCAGGTCCGCTAAATTTTTCCAAACAACTAATCCAGATTGCCCTGAAAAGACACTGTGAGGTCTGTTAGGACTGTTTCAAAATCCTTTCAAGCTCTTTAATGCAAACTAAACCTTAGGAATCTCAAAGTGACCTATATACTGTATAGCACAAAATGGCTGCTGCATTTCATGTCTTTACTTTTATACAGGCTATGATAGTTTCTCCTGATTAGCTGTGCTATATATAGTGCATGCTGCAAGGCACTATGGAAAAACCCACAAAGCCAAGCCTAAACTAATGTGAACTTTCCCTGGATAATGGAATCTTCTTCATTCTGTAAAATGGTGCACAGTAAATCACAAATTGTTTGAATTCACCAGGTGTAACAAAGATCCAAAAATTATACACAAATTCAATTCACATTGCATTGATGAGCTCATCTTTAATAACAATGCATCGTCTTCTTTAAACTTTATTCTTGTGTTTTGTTTTAATCTTGATTAACAATAAAAAAAAATAGGAATTTGTGGGGACTGAGCTGGTTTGGACTTGATGCTTAATATGTGGTACATACAGGATTTAAGTGACTAATGGTCTAAGAGAATAATTTCTATGCAGCTAAAACAATTATCCATGGTTCTTCAGTTTAGAGTAACCAAAAGTGTTTGCTAGTCAGCCTCATTTTGCAAAAGGGAAGAGATGATATCATGCATTAGATTATTGTTCCAACAATGCAATAAAACTACACATTGCAATACCATTACTATTATAAACTACAGGGAAAATAAATAAATTAAAAAATAAATAAATGAAAAAAATTAAATAACAAAAATAAATATATATATATATATATATATATATATATATATATATATATATACACATCTCAATGTTTGTTCTGTTATATTCATTTATATTATGAACTGCTGACTCTTCTATAAACAGCTGTCTGTGGATGGATACCTGGCCTTGGTATTTCCCTTGTCATATCTTTAAACTTATCAAAGAGTTGGATATTGACTAAAAGAGCCACTTTATATGGTGGTTATGGTGGTTTCCTAAAAAGAGCCACTCCTTGGCTAGGTCCTTCCCGGAGGGATATCTGGCTAGTTTCTGTGTTGAGACTGGACTTTTTTGATTTGCATATTTCCCAGGGGGCAATGCACGTAGGATTTCACTGTATTGAGCACCCTCGTTGGCTGCCGGAAGTGTTTTCTTTGGCTGGTCTCCTCGAGATCAGTGATTGTTTTGTCTTGTCAGAGATGGCAGTTTGGCATTTTATGATGATAAAAATGATAACAACCAAGTACTACTTGAATGTGCAGCTTGGCTGAATGAAAGTTGAGCTTGACACGAAGAGGGGAGAGTTTGACTTCAACCTTCCTCTGATTTCTGGCTGACTTGCTTTTTTCAAGTAAGCAGGTAATGTTGCTTCATGTACTAATGGAGAACCATTGCTGATACAATTTTGGCAAGCTGTGATGGTAGTTCTGCTGTTAGTGGCTGCCACTTTTTGGCCTTTTTATGTTTTTTTCTTTTAACATATTTTGGACACAAGTTTAACGTTTTAAGTGAACCTAACTGCAAATACATGCTCCCAATCTACTGGCAGCATATATCAGGCACTGGTTGTAAGAACTCAGTCAGATATGTTTGACTTTGAAACTCTGTGGCATTTCAGAAAAAAACGACTTTGAAAGCCGCAGGCAACCGAGCTGCTCTGAAGATTAGTTGAACAGGTGGATCCTTGGTGGCTTCTCCTCATCCGATGCCCTGGATTGAAAAGTCTTTGCCTATATGTAAACAGAGACCTGTCAATCCAGATCAGCGGGTGGGGAGTAGCCACCTGAAACCTGCCTGTCCAACTAATCACCATATTTCAATCCCGTGTGGCTCTTATGGTATGTTGTTTTTTTCTGAAATGCCTTTACATTTCAGAGTCAAACATACTACCTGAGATCAGTGCCTGATACATGCAGCCCGTGCATTGGGCAGCATTTATCTGCTGTCAAGTTGTCTAAAAGACTCAAGTACAATTGATTGCTGTGAGCCGGGGTGCTGCAACTTTTCTGAGCCTGCTTAAGCTTGACAGCTGGCTCATAGAACAGCCAAACTTTGGCTACAGGAGGCAGCAAAATCTACATTGTCTGTGCATTGCAGTTTGTGCTCTGGTTATATTTCCCAGATTGAGCCATCCCAAAAGTGGCCCTTTTAAGACAATCATAATGCTGATGTGCCCCTCAATGAAAATGAGTTTGACACCTCTGATATATACAATTAAGATCCCTACTTGTAAGTACTGAGTATAGCTCACAGCTACAGATGATAAAGTGGTGAGCAGGAGTGGACCCACTGGACCACAGGGGGATCCCGGGCTTACTCTTTAGTGGGAGAGATTTGATTAAGCACCCACCGCATGGAGGACGCCAGGTGTCACTCCCAGGGCAGTCACCAGGACTGTGCCAGATTACCCCCAGGGCAAGGACGGGTACAGATTCAAAGAGGAGGAGCCACTAGTATAGACAGAAACAACTGGGACAGCTGAGGCAAGCAGCACAGCCAGGGAGGACTGGTATAGTCACTAGTATAGACAGGCCCAAGGTACCAACAGGGCAGGACAGACAGGAACAAGGTACTAGAAGGGAAAGGAAATGAGAATGTACACTGACTAGGGAACACAATGGACAAGGGGACCTGACAACTAGTTACAAACTAACTAACTAATAGCATTGCTTAGGTACCCAGTGCCTCTCAGCAATAGGCTGAGAGGCACTTCCAGGAAATGGCACACTTTCTCTTTAAGAGAAGGGCAGCGATGCGCATCCATGACCTAGGAGCAGTCCCAGAGGACATGTGCAAATATTTCAAAAGACTGACCTGCACATCCTACAAGTGTGTATAGGTGCCAGCTGAAAAAACCTAGCAAATACAAAATGGATACAGCCGCACACTAAATGCCATCAATGTATAAGGGAACTCTGGTACTGCATTACTGCTATATGAAAAAATGAGATTTTTAGTTTATGAATTGGTCAATGCATGTAAGCCCGGAAACCAAACGGCAAGGTAAATCTCAATATTCCGGGTCCCTAACTAAAATGCCACTATCTAGGTTAAAAACATCCATGCCTGGGCAGCTAGACTAAAAATCTAACTTGAAATGCCCCTTTCTGGACTAACCTCCATGTCTGGGCAGCTAGGACTCCTGGTATAAGGATTGTGAACACAGCCTGGTTTACCTTGCCGTTGCATGGATGTTTTTAACCTAGATAGTGGCATTTTAGTTAGGGACACGGAATATTGAGATTTACCTTGCCGTTTGGTTTCCGGGCTTACATGCATTGGCCAATTCATAAACTAAAAATCTCATTTTTTCATATAGCAGTAATGCAGTACCAGAGTTCCCTTATACATTGATGGCATTTAGTGTGCGGCTGTATCCATTTTGTATTTCCAGAGGACATGTGCGGCGTGCACAGGCTCCGGGAGGGGGAAGCAAAAAATTCGGTGAAGCCAGGCAGCAGGGTGTGGGCTGGCCACGATGATGAGTTAGCGTCCCTACAGGGGGAGAGCGAGCAGTACAGAGACACTGGCGCTATATAGTGGTTCCCTTTTAAAGTTGCTGCTGTTCATTTTTAAAGTTCAGCCAGTCCCATTATCTGTTATTGTGAATGCATAGCCAGAAAAGGAAAGCAGCTTAGAAATTAAATGAGACAATCCACCAGCCGCCTTTATACACAGCATTGATGGCATGCTGACACAGGAAAAGCAGGTCTGCATAAAGCATAAACCAGAAATGAGACCAAGACTGTTATCAGAGGATCTTAACAAATAAAAAGTGTATTAATAATAAAATGTCCTAACATATTAGAATTTAAACATTCATAATATGCAATGTTATATCTGATATTTTACAACAAAATTTTAAACTGTGTTTAACTCAATTGAACAGATGCGTTATGGGAGACAATAGGAATAGCGGGAAACTGGGGCCCTTAAGCTAATCCTCAGACTATGAGACCATGTGTTATCTCTATTCCCAGAGATGTTCCTAATGGTGGGGATATCTGAGTCTCCTTCCTGGCCCTGCTCTGACCAACTCTGATCTTACGCTCCCCCACCCTGCTCCAAGGGGGTCCACAACAGGAGAGCGATTTAACCTACAGAAATAGACAAACAGGGGAAACCAAAACTCTGTCACACAGCATGTGCACAGAGAGGTATAATAGATTAGGAGAAAAACAAGAACAGGGTGGAAACAACAAGATGATGGATAGCTCCACAACAACACCAAGCACAAAGCAACTATTTCTCCACAAAGTCTGAAACACCACAACTACAGAACTCCAAGACAAACACAGCATAAACTATAGTTTCCTTCAGCCTAAAAATGAGAGGAGCAGAAGTGATTGGCTTCCTTACAACATGTGAGCAAAGAAGTCTAACGAACATGTTAGCAGACGTTAACTCTTGCTAGCATGTGTATGAATAAGCAGACAGCAGGTCGACACCCGAGTCTTCCTGAATTGATCAGAAACACCCAGGGGTAGGATTCAAATTTTTAACGACTGGTTCTCTGTAAACCCCGCCTATTTGAAAACAACACCTATCTGAAACACACCCATTTTGCTAGCCACACCCATTTTCATGCACTTTCCTTAACCAAAAAATATAAGTAATTTAAAGTAAAATCTCTTTCCCCTTCTTACCCTCCTACACATTCACTCTCCTGTCCAGTGCCAGTTGTTCCACTCACTGTCATATTGTATTAAATAGTTTATTTACAATTTTTAAAAATATTACTAAATAAAATTGGAACGGACGACCTTCCCCATACAGATCTCATTCCATGTGGCTGCTTTTCCAGTGCAGCTCCCATCCCATGTGGCTCCTTTCCACCTACAGATCCCATCCCATGTGGTCTCTTTCCCCTGCAGATCCCATACCATGTGGCTCCTTTCCCCCTACAGATCCCATCCCATGTGGTCTCTTTCCCCTGCAGATCCCATCCCATGTGGCTCATTTCAACCTACAGATTTCATCCCATGTGGTCTCTTTCCCTGCAGATCCCATCCCATTATGACTACTTTCCCCAGCAAATCTCCTCCCATGTGCTCCTTTTCCCCAGCAGATCCTGTCCCACGTGGCTCCTTTTCCCATATAGTTCCTATCTTATGCGACCTCTTCTCCCCTGCAAATATCATCCCATGTGGCTGCTTTTCCCATATAGTTCCCAACTTATGCGGCTCCTCTACCCTGCAGATTCTTGTCTCCCTGCATCTTTGGCTCACTGAGCGCCTACCTTCTCCAAGCGCACCGGCAGCCTCTCCTCTGTCTTCCATCCTCCTCCGCGGAACTCGGCAGGCACAATGACACTGGCAGGCGGCAGCAGGATGAGCAACCTCACCACACTGCCATGACCTTTGCAGCGTCAGCGCGTCACTGCACAACAGGTCAGGGAGCAGACAGGCTCCACTGAACCTGGAAGTGCGGCGCATACGGAGGTACGGGGAGTCATTTGTGTTAGTGTCATAAAGATACCGACAAAAGTGAATACAGAGAACCCGATTGCCGAAGTCGTTTCTTGCTGGTTCAGGGAATCGGCTGCTATTTTAACAACCGGATCGCCCGAACCAGACAGAATCGGCTGAATCCCACCCTTAAAAACACCAGAGAAACCATCGGATAGGGTGTCAGACTCTGCAATGAATGGAGCCGACATCACCGTGACAGTCGGCGGGTTTTATGCACAACTCCATCTGAGAAGATGATTCAGCAGTGAATTACTAATTGGCAAAGTCCTAGTTGATGACGCTAAGAAGTCACTTGGCATAATGTCTCTGAATAAGATTTAGCTCCTCATAATTTGACAGCATAAATGTATGGCAGGCACCAAGGCTACAAATTATCAGAGTGTTAATTTAAAAAATCTGGCATAAAACATTTTGAAAAGTTGCACAATATATACGCAACACGGAGATACCCTAAAATTGTATGACTTTCGGTGTTTTTACATCAATTTCAGCCAGCTGCATGAAAATGGGCAGCACTGGGGTGGCACGGGTGTGGGTCGGGGTGTGGTAACACCATCTTGTCTAATTCAAGAAGAACTATACAATAAACCACAAATCTTATTCCAATCCCCAACATTGAGGCAAATGCCATTTTTCAGATTTTTTAAGCCATTCCTTTTGTACCCTTGTATTCAGTCACTTACTAATAATAATCTGTGTTTTTTGACCCAGGATTATTTCTGGTATATAAATGGCTCTTCCATTATCTCTTACTTGCATCTTTCATGTGTTTGTTGCACATAAGTTGCATTTGTTCCACATAAGTTGCCATATATTCAAAGTATTGAAATTTGAAAAAGACAAATTACAGTGGGCCATAAATAATCAGTTCAATGATACCACCCATCTACTCTTACTATATTGCTAGTGGTATATAAACAACATCTGAACATAACCATATGGGGGAGATTTCTGGTGGTCACAAATGATCACCATAACCCCTATAAAGGACATAAAGGATACAAAATCCCTGGTAGTGACTCCATAAGTATATGCACAACACCAAAGAGAAAGAGTCAAAAACACTACCTTCATGCAAAGACAGTAATTTATTAAACACTTATATAACAAACAATTAAAAACTTCAAGGTGTGCTGGTAAGGATACAAACAGAAGTGGAGCATGCCCACCATTGCTGGCACTAAATATATTGGGCAGAATAGCCTATAGCTGGGAATTATGTGTCATGAATGATAATCAATCAAAAAAGCACTCAGTGGTTACCTAGTAAAATACATACAGTGCAACGTAATGCAGAGATGTAATTACTGTTAGGCAGTCAGTAAATCCCAAAAAAATAGCGGTTTGCTCCCAGCTATAAGCTATTCTGCCCAATATATTTAGTGCCAGCAATGGTGGGCATGCTCCACTTCTGTTTGTGTGGCGCCCCTGACCTGGTCAGGCACCACTGAGTACTGCACCCATGCTGGGGACAGTACAACACAGGTAATCCAGAAGGCTGACCGAGGTGTGACTACACAGGCGCATAGTGATCAGGTCTCACACATTTACCTTTGAGAGGACCCCTGGGGATCCCAGGAGGGGGCGAAGCCTCCACCTCCACCCGAGGGGTGGAGGGGGCGAAGCCTCCATCTCCACTCAAGGGGTGTGGTAGAGAGCCTGGTTGCTAGGTGGCGTAGGCAGGCACAAAAGGGAAAAGAGGAGGAGGAGAGGAGCAGTCTGAATCAGAGTGTGGAGGAGTGAGGAGCATGGAAGTGGAGCTCAGACAGGAGCAGCAGTGCAGGTCCCACGAGTGAGCCGGTTTAGTGTGGAGCTCAGGGAAAGCAGACGTGAGGAGCAGACCCTGGAGCTGTTGCAGTCTAACAGCGTCCGCGCAGTGACTACCGACGGGGGAGAACGGTCACCTGGGAGTGCTGCCCGAAATCCACACACAGCTAAAGATAGAGCAACGGAGTGGAAAGTAAGAAGACTGTCAGGGAGATACCAGGCCCAACGGGTAGCAGGTCCCAGTGCAGGGATAGATCCACCTTTCCCTTGCCAAACCTGCATGAGGGGGCACTTTACACCCCCAAGACAACACTACAGAGTCCGCAGCCACGTAGCCACAGTTAGGGCCCATAGTTCACAGGAGGCAAGCAGCTGGAGTGATCTGGTCCAGGCTACAAGCAAACGGGCCAAAAAGAAGGGGAGAGAGGCACCAGCAACTTCCCTGGGCGACCCCAGCAGGGCTTCAAGCAGGGGTTACCCCAAAACGGAAAGGGCTAAGGAAGGCGAGTCGGTAGCCACCCTCATCAGTCAGCCTAAAGGACACCTGGTTCCAGCCTGGTTCATCCCAGCTACGCCCGGGTTACTCACCCTGCCACCATCAGTGAGTAAAACCCCTGAAAGACATCCTGCTTGTGCGTGTGAGTCATTCTGCGACTTGTAGTTCCACACACTTACACAGGGCCCTGGGGCTTGCCTCACTCTCAGGAGGCTATTACAACTGACTGCACCCACCATCAGCCCCAGGCGTCCCTTAATCTGCAGTGGCGGTCCCCACTGACCGCAATTCTGAGAGTGGCGTCACGACAATCCTAGATAGAGGAGTTCCTACCTGTGACAAGATCCAGCCGAGTGGAGTCCCTGAAGGTAATGCACCGCTGCACCGACACCGAACCTCGGGGCCCCACATTTGTATCCTTACCAGCACACCTTGAAGTTTTTAATTGTTTGTTATATAAGTGTTTAATAAATTACTGTCTTTGCATGAAGGTAGTGTTTTTGACTCTTTCTCTTTGGTGTTGTGCATTGCTAGTGGTATACAGCAAGCAATAGAAATGTAATAGTTAATGGCATGATGTATAATAGCACATAATGACATTTTCATAGTAACAATGTAACTTAAGTAACAGATGACAGCCATAGCAATCAGATTTCCTTCTACTGAAACATTTATGCGAATGGCGGAGAAGAAGGCAATTATCCATCACTGTAATCACCAGACATAAAAGCTAAACGCTCATTTTTTGGGACATGGGATAGTTTTTGCCTAAAGAAAAAAATCATTATTAGTAGCACATCGGGTGGTGTAAACAAGGGATGTTCTGCCGAGAACATGATATTGTACCGGGGCAGAACGATGGTATTAGTGATCACATCATAGTTTATCAGCCTGTTTAAACAAGGCGCTAAACAACCACTGAACGACTTGTAATATAGTCAGTTAGTGCTCATACGTTGGGGCACTGATGGGCTAAAATTGGAACCTTTAAAGACATCATTTGCCTGCTCTCGAAGAAAGAGGGCTATTGCAATCTTCAAATGAAAAGATGAAACCTAGGCCCCAGAAGGATCTTAAATATGTTTAACTTTAGGTTTTGTTATCATACTCTCCAAGCATAAAATAATAGAGTGTAAAATTGATAATCCTCCCAATGGATTTTGCATTTTCCATGCATGAATCAAAAAACATGTGATGAAAAGCAACGTGATATGCTTGACGGATTCATATTGTGATGGTAAATGGTTTAAAAATGATCTTATCAATAAATCTGGAATATCTGTCTATTACAATTATTTCAGTCCTAAATGCAGAACAGCATTACACCCTTAATCGCATTACATTGGTGGTACGTTCAACAGCTGCTCGAATATAAAATCTTCAGATATGATTATGCTATTGAATATATCACTGGAAAAGAATGAGTGGCTAATTTGAGTAATTCTGCAGGTGCTATTATAGTAACTGCCTGGAAAGCCCAGGGAGTTCAGCCAGGATGATTTTCCTGAGAAAATAATTGGCATAAATGCTTGTAAAGTAAATGATCCATAGTACAAGTAGTAACATGCAGGTATGGCTGGCATGTTAAACTATTTAGATAAACAAAATGCACTCAAAAATTGTATTTTTTAAGGAAAAAAACATTATACTGTATAACATAACTTGTTTTTGAAACATTATAAAACATTATAACATAAAAACATTATAACTACTATGAATCTGTAAATGTAACCATTCTCCGAATATGATTTATGACATTATTGCATTAACAGTGCTATATTAACTAACATATTTTTTAAACTAAAGGCCGCTTTACACGCAGCAACATCGCTAACGAGATATCGCTGGGGTCACGGAATTCATGACGCACGTCCGGCCACATTAGCGACGTTGTTGCGTGTGACAAGAGCGACTGCTAACGATCCCAAATACTCACAAAATCGTTGATTGTTGACACATCGTTCATATCCCAAATATCGTTGCTCGGTCTGGACGCAGGTTGTTCATCGTTCCTGAGGCAGCACACATCGCTACGTGTGACACCCTGGGAACGACGAACAACAGCGTTCCTGTGTCCTCCAGCAACAAGGTGAGAGTGACGTTAATGTGGATACTGTCCGCCCCTCTGCTTCTATTGGTGGCCTGCTGTGTGGCGTCGCTGTGATGCTGCATGAACCGTCCCCTTAAAAAAGAGGTTGTTCGCCGGCCACAGCGACGTCGTTAGGAAGGTAAGTTTGTGTGACGTGTACCTGCGATATTGTTCGCCACGGGCAGCGATTTGCCCGTGACGCACGCACGACGGGGGCTGGTGCAATCGCTAGCAACATCGCTAGCGATGTCGCAGCGTGTAAAGCGGCCTTTAAGTTTGCTAATTGTAAAATTCAGTACAAGTCCTGGCTCATTCACCTCGGGCTCTGATTCACAACAAATTTTCTCAAAAATCGGCAAAGATCGGTTTTATTCGGTAACTGTTCACAGTAGAACTGACGTTTTTCTTCTACCTTACCCTTTGATTAGGATAGTGGTGCTGTATGATGAGTGTGGGGATATGATTGATGAGAGGAGGGGGTGGGGAGAGATCAGAGGAGCTGCAGACTGTTCTTTTTTTTCTTAACTTTATGTGTGGATGTTCCGGCAGCCAATCAGGGCTCAGAAAACATGCACAATGTTCAAACACAAGGACTGTTTCATTGGCTGCTTAAGTCACATGTCCTTCTGCATAGAAAATGTGGACATACAGCGTCAACGCCATTTTGGGGTTGCTACATTTTAGGGAACAATGCTGCTGCCACCGCTGCTGCTACACAGTTAACTTAGCCAGTGAGTTTAATCATAGGTAGTTGACATAGTTACAAAGGCGATAGTGTAGAATAGGGAAGGGCAGGGGCGTGCAGTGTAGGGAAGGTTATATGCCCCAAATCGGCATTTAATCATCTAGTGATTGCCAATTGTGTGGCCATTCTACAAATTGCTATTTCAGCCTCTAAATAGTGCAACATCTGTTCTCCAGCTGGAAATTGCTATTTCAGCCTCTAAAAAGTGCAAAATTTGGTCTTGAGCCTCAAAATGCTCTTTCAGTCTCTAAATAGTTCAAAACCTGTTCTCCAGTTCCAAATTGGTATTTCAGCCTCTAAATAGTGCAAAATCTCTTATCCATCTTTTATTTGCTATTTCAGCCCCTAAATAGTGCAAAATATCTTCTCCTGCTCCAAATTGCTATTTCAGGCTCTAAACAGTGATTTAAGTTAGTGACAGGTGACTGACTGGTGTGAGACTAGGATTGTGAAATAACTGGTAGCTAGTTAAAAGAGGAAGAGAGTACATTAAACTTGAGTGGGAAATCCCGAGGTCATGGTAGAAAGGGGAAATAGACGTTGTGTTCGAGGTGTAAGCGGGGTAGATGCAAATGTTCATGAAAGTTCTACTGAACAAACAGCAGTTTGTCCTATCCAGATACAACTGACAACTTCTTTTACTGGACAAGCTACTCCACTCCCTTTCTTTGGCAGGTGAACAGTGGTATGACTTGTAGAGGAAAGCCAGAAAGAGTATGTGCTACAATAGATCGCAGGTGCTGCATCAAGTGGCATCTCCTCTTCCTCCACCTCAACATCACACACAGTAAAGTCCCCAGAGGTTGCATCCCAATTAACCTTGTTTCTCCCTATGTCACAAATCTCCAACTGCCCAACTGTCTGTGGGGAACCACAGATGGGCGATTCTGCAGAGCTTTTCACACTTTTTATTCTATGGGCATCAGAGGTCTGTTCCAAACAGTCACAGGGTCAGGAGGAGGAAAGCATCTGCACCTATGTACAAAATATTTGTGAGTTGGAACTGGCACCGGACGAAGTGGGTACGAGCAGAATTCAGACCCTCATCACCAGCTGTTAACCCCGGGGGTGGAGGTGATGATGATGAGACTCAGATACCTGAGGCAGATGCGTGCTGCTGAAAGAAGAAGAGGATGACTCTTCAGGTTGAGGAATGGGACAACAGAAAGGATGACAATGAGGTTGTAGATCCCGCTTGATGTGAACCCAGAGGCATGCAGATGAGTTGCTTAGCAGAGGAGGTGGTGGGGGGGGGGAGAAGGAAGGTGAGGGGATTATGTTGCAGCTTGCAGCACAAACATGTAGTGATGCAACCACAAAAAGCACTCCATCCTCAACCATAACTCTGGCTGTGACCAGCAGTGGTCGCAGGTCTGCAGCCTGCATGGGCGACAAGGGTTGCCTAGCCTGGGCCTTTTTTGACATCACAAAATATGACTCAACTTTCTATATCTGTCAACTTTGTAAAAATGACTCAGTAAAGGAAGATTTCCAACAATTTGACATCTACAGGAATGAACTAGCACATGAGCAAAAAACAGGCATTATTCTCTAAATACTACTGCTCTAAAACGCGACCTAATGGGCCTTCCAAACCACCGACCTCTACATCAAGCCTGTCTGCTGCATTTTCCTCCTCCTTCACTGTGGCAAGTGTTCTCAAACAGGTCTCCAACTGCAGAACCTCCACTTGTTTCCCTCAACGGTCAGGGTGAGTGAGAGCCCTTGAGCTGTTACAGAAATTGACATGCCTGGTGTTTTTTAATGATCTCAGACACCAAGCACACCGTATCTTTCTCAAACCACCATAAAATCTCTGCCTACACCTCCCTCACAGTCCACTAGTTTGTCGTGTACACCTTACTCCACCTACTCTCAGCACACTTTGGCATGTGTAGGAGGAAATAATCTTTTTCATTACCACACTTGTGGTAATGAAAAAGATTATTTCCTCCTATACATGCCAAAGCTTAGAGCTTCAACTTCACCATATCTAAACTTTTGGCCAAGGAATTTCTGCCTTTCTGCCGGGTGGATACAGACAGTTTCTGAAACTTCATGGCCGTGGCAGTCCCCCATTACCAGTTGCCCATTCTCCATTATTTCTCTACAACAAAGTTGTGCCTGCGGTACATCAGGATGTCGCAAACAATGTCACCTGTTCCTTGAAAAACTGTGTGTCTGACAGGGTGCATTTCACCACTGATACCTGAATGAGCAAGAATAGCCAGTAAGAGGATACAGTTCACTGACTGGTCATTGTATGACTCTGGTGGTCTTGAAATCCCCAAAACTTGCAGAACAAACCTCTGTATCTACCACTTCCTCCTCTGCTTATGCCTCCTCCACCTCCTCTAGGGCCTCCACCTGTACCCTCAACCTCTCCTTTAATATAACATGAATTCCAACAGTGCATTGAGAATCCCCCCACCTCTGTACAGCGCAGCCAGGGATCACCTCAATCAGGCAGTATTAACATTAAAATGCATTGGAGAACGCAGTCAAACAACTGAAGAGTTGGACAGCTATCCAGGCTGAGTTTCAGCAGTGGATGTGTCCAGCGAACCTGGAGCCAGGGAAGGACATGTGCGATATCGGTGCAAACCTGGTCCTTAACCAGGGCTGCCTCACACACATGCCTTGCATGGCTCACGTCCTCAACCTGGTTGTACAGATATTTCTAGGCCATTATCCCAGCCTGGATGCATTGCTACAGAAGGCACTATCACTGTGTGCTTACTTCTGCCATTCACATCCTGCGGGTTAATCGACTTGCAATGCTACAGAGGTCTTTCGGCCTACCAGTTAACTGGTTGATATGTGATGTTCCGACATGATGAAATTCCACTTTGCACATGTTTCAGCGACTGTGGCAGCAGTAACAAGCTTAGGTGCAGTATGTCATGATGCATTGCCTGGGAAAATGCAGTCTGATCATGGGTAAAATCCCGCTTGTAGAGTGGGCACAGATGAAGGACCCAAGTACCCTTCCACAGAGGTTCGAAATAGCTACTTAGATGGTTAGTGCTAATGATGCAGTCATCAATATCACTATTCTGGTCATCTAGATGCTGTAGCACACTTTGAATAGTCTGCGGGAGGAGGTTTTGGTCTCAGAGGAAGAGGAAGAAGCAGAGGAGGATGCGGAAGACAGACCAATAACTGTAAATTCCTATCTGTAGTTGCACAGGCAGGTAGCATGGGGGGTGGAGTATAGCAATTGAGAAGGACTTATAGTACCAGACAAACTGGTAGTTAAGGTGCAGGAGCCAAAGAACAAATTGAGGAAGACGAAGAGGAAGAGGTGATGGGCGAGCAACAGTTCGGAGATGAAGAAGATATTCATCCCCTCTCTGTTGTCTGTGTTTGGTGGGGGGAGGGAGGAGAAAGCAAACTTGAGTGTTACCACGCTATCCAACACAACATGGACTTGGACCTCACAGAAGCGTGCGACACATGTGCACCTTCTTGATGCACTATCGGCAACATGATTCCTGAATTGTTAGGATTAAAAATATTGCTGACTACGGAGTTGCCACTCTGTTAGATCCATGGTACATGGACTATGCACCCCTCCCCCATTAGCCACAGGTGATTCTATTCTCTAGTAGCAGGTTCCAGTCACACTAAACAACTTACCAGCGATCCCAACAACGATAGGGATCGCTGGTAAGTTGCTAGGAGGTTGCTGGTGAGATGTCACAATGCGACGCTCCAGCGATCCCACCAGCAACCTGACCTGGCAGGGATCGCTGGAGCGTCGCTACACGAGTTGCTGGTGAGCTCACCAGCAACCAGTGACCAGCCCCCAGTGCCGCGTGGAAGATGCTGCGCTTGGTAACTAAGGTAAATATCGGGTAACCAACCCGATATTTACCTTGGTTACCAGCGCACGCAGCTACACGTGCAGAGAGCAGGGAGCATCGCACACCGCTTAGCGCTGGCTCCCTGCTCTCCTAGCTACAGCACACATCGGGTTAATTAACCTGATGTGTCCTGCAGCTACATGTGCACAGAGCAGGAGCCGGCACTGACAGTGAGAGCGGCGGAGGCTGGTAACGAAGGTAAATATCGGGTAACCAAGGACAGGGCTTCTTTGTTACCCGATATTTACATTGGTTACCAGCCTCCGCAGAAGCCGGCTCCTGCTGCCTGCACATTTAGTTGTTGCTGTCTCGCTGTCACATACTGCGATCTGTGCTGCACAGCGGGACAGCAACAACTAAAAAATGGCCCAGGACATTCAGCAACAACCAACGACCTCACAGCAGGGGCCAGGTTGTTGCTGAATGTCACACACAGCGACATCACTAGCAACATCGCTGCTACGTCACAAAAGTTGTTCGTTAGCAGCGATGCTGCTAGCGATGTTGCTTAGTGTGACGGGGCCTTTACTTTCCCATGCACAGGAGGTTTTTAACCCAGAGATAGGTGATAGAGTAGGTATCCAGTATACAAGGTATGCCTTGACGTGGCTACTGGGCAGAAATAGAAATGGCCATTTTTGTATGCCTAATATCTCAATTTTTCCTACATTTCCTTGAGCAGTAATGCATGTAATTATCCTAACATTCATGGTTTGTATGCTTTAGCATTTTAGCCTGCAACTGTCTTTTTTGTTATTGTAATCCACAAAGATGTCAGATGACAATCCTTGGCTCTGCTTCAGTTGGAGGCAACCGTGAGCAGTGACATTAGATAACATGACCACTTGGGAAAGGGATCTTGGCCTCTCACTTTCTGCAGAACAGAAGGACAAGGTTCTCTCAGTTGCAGAGAAAACCTCTAGCAGCTTAAAACTGCAAGAAGCAAGTTATAAATGCTTATCTCGTTGTTACAGGGTCCCAACTAAACTCCACAGGATGTATCCTGCTGTACACTCTAAATACTGGAAGTGTGCTGTTGGTGAGGGAGGCTTCTTACATATTTTTTGGTCATGCCCGGCTTTACAGTGGTTCTGGGAGGGAGTGAAAGACATGATCGGGCGGGTGACTGGTTCTACGCAGACCTTAGGCCCAGAGCTGTTTTTGCTCCAACTCTCTGAGTCCTCTGCTTGATCGTACAAAAGTTCTCTGCTGAGTTTTCTGGTGATGGTGGCCAGGGCATGTGTCCTCCTGGGATGGAGGTCCTCTGCCCCCCCCTGAGGTTGTCTACGTGGGTGGGTAGAGTGAACAATCTGATGTTCATGGAGGAGCTGACGGCGTCTCTCCATGACAGATATGATGCTTTTTACAAAACATGGTATAATTGGATCAAGTTCAAAGATTCCAATGACTATGGTACATGGATATCCCCTGATTGAGAGTGAGTACCCTAGGGTCGTTGGACTAGTACCTGTCCTGTTTCTTGTGGATCCTTGTTTCATGTTATCCTTTATGTGTTCCCTACTTTTCCTCATCCCTCCACCTTCTGTTTCTCCCCCTCCTACTCTATGCATGCTACTTTTCTGCTTGCTCTCCATTTCCTTTTCTTTCTACTCTTCTGCTTGCTCTTGCATACTCTTGTTATATTGAAAATGTTATTAACATGGAAAGACTATGGTGTTATTATTTCCATATGTTGATGTCCAGCTGATGAAAAATAGGCCTGTTTCGGCCGAAACATGCAATGTGTCACATTTGGATTGTCTCCATGTTTACTGTTCACTAAAGAATTTAAAGAATAAGAACAAGAAAACATGACCACCCCCTGCGGCCTCCTGGACACATTGAGGGCAGTGTGGAGGCCTATGACTGTGAGAAGTAATGACGTCAGTAAGCTGTTATGAGTGTGTTCCACGCTGGAGGAACCACTGACGAGTCTGGGACCAAGAAGTCAAAATGTCTTATTATGCACAGGTCTGTGGCTTGTGTTGCAGTAAATCTACTTTCTTTTGGTGTTGTAATAGTTAAGGACTAGTGATGAGCGAGCATGCTTGTCACTACTCAGTACTCGCACGAGTATCGCTGTACTCGGGCTGCTCGGCGGGGACCGAGTAATCTCGCGATACTCGTGCTGTACTCGTGGTCTTCATTTCTGCATGTTGGCGCTCTTTTGAGAGCCAGCCCTCATGCAGGGATTGGCTGGCAGACCACTGCAATGCCACAGCCCTGTTAGTTGTGGAATTGCAGTGATTGGCCGGCCTGCACAGCGTGACCGAGCCTTTATATCGGCCGGCGCGCTGTGCTCTGCTCACAACTATCCAGACAGTCAGTGCAGGGAGAGTGTCGCTGATTCAGGGAAAGCTTTGCGGCCCTTTATAGTTAGTTCCGGAGCAGGGCTGCAAACAGTGTGACCAGAAGTCCTTCTCAGGACTATTCTAGTTGTATACAGGCAGGCAGGGTATAGCCAGGTCGGAGTACAGTAGCAGAGTCCTTCTCAGGACTATTGTTGCTATATACAGGCAGGGTATAGCCAGGTCGGAAAACAGGCTAGTGACCAGAAGAGTCCTTGTCAGGACTATTGTAGCAGTATACAGGCAGGCAGGCAGGGTAGTGGTGACCGTATACCAGCCTTCATCATATCTGGGGCTGGTGTACACAGTGTAAAACAGTCCAGATAGTGTCAGACTTCTCAGTAATTGTCGCTCCTAAAAACCAGTTAGGTTCTTATTGCGTCCGTGCTTGCATTTAAAAACAGCACGTGTGTGGCAGTCAGTGGCAGCGTACAGGTGCGCGTTTTGCACAAACTATTATCTAACGCACAAGTCTAGTGTATAATACACATCAGTCAGCAGTGTCTGATAGTGTCAGACTTCTCAGTAATTGTCGCTCCTAAAAACCAGTTAGGTTCTTATTGCGTCCGTGCTTGCATTTAAAAACAGCACGTGTGTGGCAGTCGGTGGCAGGGTACAGGTGCGCGTTTTGCACAAACTATTATATAACGCACAAGACTAGTGTATAATACACGTCAGTCAGCAGTGTCTGATAGTGTCAGACTTCTCAGTAATTGTCGCTCCTAAAAACCAGTTAGGTTCTTATTGCGTCCGTGCTTGCATTTAAAAACAGCACGTGTGTGGCAGTCGGTGGCAGGGGACAGGTGCGCGTTTTGCACAAACTATTATCTAACGCACAAGTCTAGTGTATAATACACGTCAGTCAGCAGTGTCTGATAGTGTCAGACTTCTCAGTAATTGTCGCTCCTAAAAACCAGTTAGGTTCTTATTGCGTCCGTGCTTGCATTTAAAAACAGCATGTGTGTGGCAGTCAGTGGCAGCGTACAGGTGCGCGTTTTGCACAAACTATTATCTAACGCACAAGTCTAGTGTATAATACACGTCAGTCAGCAGTGTTTGATAGTGTCAGACTTCTCAGTAATTGTCGCTCCTAAAAACCAGTTAGGTTCTTATTGCGTCCGTGCTTGCATTTAAAAACAGCATGTGTGTGGCAGTCAGTGGCAGCGTACAGGTGCGCGTTTTGCACAAACTATTATCTAACGCACAAGTCTAGTGTATAATACACGTCAGTCAGCAGTGTCTGATAGTGTCAGACTTCTCAGTAATTGTCGCTCCTAAAAACCAGTTAGGTTCTTATTGCGTCCGTGCTTGCATTTAAAAACAGCACGTGTGTGGCAGTCGGTGGCAGGGGACAGGTGCGCGTTTTGCACAAACTATTATCTAACGCACAAGTCTAGTGTATAATACACGTCAGTCAGCAGTGTCTGATAGTGTCAGACTTCTCAGTAATTGTCGCTCCTAAAAACCAGTTAGGTTCTTATTGCGTCCGTGGTTGCATTTAAAAACAGCACGTGTGTGGCAGTCGGTGGCAGGGGACAGGTGCGCGTTTTGCACAAACTATTATCTAACGCACAAGTCTAGTGTATAATACACGTCAGTCAGCAGTGTCTGATAGTGTCAGACTTCTCAGTAATTGTCGCTCCTAAAAACCAGTTAGGTTCTTATTGCGTCCGTGGTTGCATTTAAAAACAGCACGTGTGTGGCAGTCGGTGGCAGGGGACAGGTGCGCGTTTTGCACAAACTATTATCTAACGCACAAGTCTAGTGTATAATACACGTCAGTCAGCAGTGTCTGATAGTGTCAGACTTCTCAGTAATTGTCGCTCCTAAAATCCAGTTAGGTTCTTATTGCGTCCGTGGTTGCATTTAAAAACAGCACGTGTGTGGCAGTCGGTGGCAGGGGACAGGTGCGCGTTTTGCACAAACTATTATCTAACGCACAAGTCTAGTGTATAATACATGTCAGTCAGCAGTGTCTGATAGTGTCAGACTTCTCAGTAATTGTCGCTCCTAAAAACCAGTTAGGTTCTTATTGCGTCCGTGCTTGCATTTAAAAACAGCATGTGTGTGGCAGTCGGTGGCAGCGTCAGGCTCCATATTGTCCCTGGATAGAGACGTGCATGATGGCCTGTAAACATGAAGTGCCCATTGTAAGGAAGTGGGTCTATTGTAGTATAGCCCTTAGGCAGGGCAGCCAAAAATTGGAAGGCTCCACGTTGTCCCTGGATAGAGACGTGCATGAGGGCCTGTAAACCTGAAGTGCCCATTGGAAGGAAGTGGGTCTATTGTAGTATAGCCCTTAGGCAGGGCAGCCAAAAATTGGGAGGCTCCACGTTGTCCCTGGGTAGAGACGTGCATGAGGGCCTGTAAACCTGAAGTGCCCATTTGAAGGAAGTGGGTCTATTGTAGTATAGCCCTTAGGCAGGGCAGCCAAAAATTGGGAGGCTCCACGTTGTCCCTGGGTAGAGACGTGCATGAGGGCCTCAAAACATTGTTCCCATTGAAAAGGAGCGGGTCTCCTGTCGTTGTAATATCCATTCTGCAAAGAATGGGCGAAAAAATTTACCACTGGGGGTATACCTGAAACAAAGGCCTAAGTATTGCAATTTGTAACGGTCATCATCATGGTGGCGCCTGAGGAGAAGGAGGAGCAGTCCAGCGATTATCCAAAGTCCAGAAGTGTGTACCCATGGGTGAGTGGAGGTACATGGCAAACTTTAAATTCCGCTCTCATTTGCTGGTGGTGTGGTGATGTCTGGCCCAATCCAACCCTTGTTCATCTTGATCAGAGTCAGCCTGTCAGCATTTTCAGTTGACAGGCGGGTGCGTTTATCTGTAATGATTCCACCTGCGGCACTAAAAACACGCTCTGACAAAACGCTAGCAGCAGGGCAGGCCAGGACTTCCAAGGCGTAGAGAGCCAATTCATGTCACGTGTCCAGCTTGGATACCCAATAATTGTAAGGCACAGAGGAATGTCGGAGTACAGTTGTTCGATCTGCAAGGTACTCCTTCAGCATCTGGCCAAACTTAGGATTTCTTGTGGCACTACCCCGCACCTAAGGGGCTGTGGTACGTGAGGGGCTAAGAAAACTGTCCCACATCTTAAAGACTGTTCCCCTACCTCTGGCGGATTGGACTTGTGCCTCTCTCGGCTGTACGCCTCGGTTGTCCACTGATTCATGACCTATGCCGCTAGCGTTTTGTGAGGGGAATGCTTTGCCTACTTCCGTGACTATGGCCTTCTGGAACTGCTGCATTTTGCCTGACCTCTCCGCCTCGGGAATAAGAGACATAAAGTTCTCCTTTTAGCGTGGGTCTAACAGTGTTACCAACCAGTAATGATTGTCGGCCAAGATGTTCTTAACGCGAGGGTCACGAGACAGGCAGCTTACCATAAAGTCAGCCATGTGTGCCAGACTCTTAACAGCCATCACATCAGTATCCTGACCAACACGATGACTGAACATGCTGTCCTCCTCCTCCTCCTCCTCATCATCTACCCTGTCCTCTGGCCAGCCACGCTGAACCGAGGATATGACTGCATGTCATATCCTCAATTTGGCCAGAGAGTTGCTCCATGTCTTCATCCTCCTCCTCGTCATAGTCCTCCACTGCACGTTGTGATGAGACGAGGCTGGGCTGTGTGTTATCATCACCCACACCCACTACTGTTTCTTGCTCAAACTCATCGCGCTCCGCCTGCAATGCATCATGGTTGTTTTTTGAGCAGAGACCATTTTAGAAGGCAGAGAAGCGGTATGGTGACGCTAATAATGTCGTCATCGCCGCTCACCATCTTGGTGGAGTCCTCAAAGTTTTGGCGGATGGTGCATAGGTCGGACATCCATCTCCACTCCTCAGGTGTTATGTGTGGAGTTTGACCCATTTCCCGACGGCTTAGGTGATGCAGGTACTCAACAACTGCCCTCTTCTGCTCACATATCCTGACCAACTTGTGCAGAGTTGAATTCCAACGCGTGGGGACATCACACACCAGTCTGTGTGCCGGAAGATGCAAACGGCGCTGAAAGCCGGCAAGGCCGGCTGAAGCAGTAGGTGACTTTCGAAAATGTGCAGACAGGCGGCGAACTTTTACCAGCAGATCAGACAGCTCTGAGTATGACTTTAGAAACCGCTGAACCACGAGGTTGAGCACATGGGCCACGCATGGAACATCTGTCAGCTGGCCTCGCCTCAAAGCCGCCACCAGGTTCCGGCCATTGTCACACACGACCTTTCCTGGCTTTAGGTTCAGAGTTGTGAGCCAGTGATCTGCCTGCTGTTTCAGAGCTGTCCACACCTCTTCTGCATTGTGGGGTTTGTCACCTATGCAGATTAGCTTCAGCACTGCCTGTTGCCGCTTCGCCGAGGCAGTGCTTCTGTGTCGCCCTGGACAAGCCAGGGGCCACAGAGCACAACACTTAAACACCCCACACTCCCTGCAGGCATATCATAGTCAAAACACAAAATCCTTGTTGCCTTCCCCAGGGGCTGTTGTCCACACCAGGGTGTGGAGCCAGGCGGTTGGTCTCCACCCACCGAGGAGGAGGGAAAACACAGGCAGTGAGAGTTAAGCTAAGGAAGTGGAAGGAGGAAAGTAGTAGAGAGGAGAAAAGTGACAGCAAAGAGCCTGAAGTTGGTCCGGGTGTGTGGCCCGGACAGGACAGCAAGGTTGGCAGGATGTGGTGACCGTCTGCAGTGGAGGCCGATTGGAGTCTGCCGTAAGGACCGTGGACGGGTGGTGACCCGGCCGTACCGGACCGGTATACAAAGAGAAGCCAGCACCATTGGCAGAGGACTTTCGGATCCCGGCAAGGCTTGGTGTCGCCGTGAATTTGCCAAATCCGTTAGTGAAGGGAACCTCAGGGTTTCCAAACAGCCAAGTCCAGATAGAAGGCAACCGTACAACCGTGAAGGGGAGACACAGCCACCGCCAAGGGCAACCGTCTCCCAGGGCCAGCGCCTGTGGGCAAAAGGGGCTCCTCCGGCCCATATCCAGGTCGGGGAGCGGGTTACCGTTGGGAAACCATCACTACCAACACTTAACTTAGGTGCAGGGAGAGACAGTCATCACTAACCTGCAGGGAGGAACAACCGCAGCCGTCCGAGTGACCCGTCCATCCAGCCACTTGTTTAACCGTGAACTGTGTCATCATCATTGGGCTGAGTGAGTACCTCCGTGCCGTGCGGCACAGCGCTGCCCCTGCGACCCTGCACCTCATCAGGCCACGCAACCCGCCTGTCATCCATGTCTACCCCATCACCAGGCCCCGGGACAACCAACCCCCCTACCCACGGAGGGGAGAAATAACAACAAAGCTGCTCCCTGTCACAGGCTCCCGGGATCCCCGTCCAGAGCAGCGGTGGTGTCCACACAATCACCACAACCGTGGGTGGCGTCACGGACAATATCCCCAAAACCCAAACCACCCCTTTTTACTCACGGGCGAGTAGCGCCGCTCGAGTCCCCGGGATCCGGCCATCGCTCGAGCCAACGAGCAGCAGCAGCCGTAGAGCAGCGTCAGCCGGACCCGAGCAGTGGGAGAGCGCACCGTCCCCTCCTCCGCCCGCGACACTTCCAGCTTGGGACTGGTGTGGAGGGTAAAGTGGATCAGGATGCGCAGGAGGAGGAGGAGGCTGAGGAGCATGACATTCCGGAGCTGTAGAGTGTGTGTGAAACCCTGACTGAGGTAGGGCCTGCAAAACTTGGTGTGTGAAGGACGTGTTCCGTCCCTCGCTCAGACTGGGTCCCAGCTTGCACAATATTAACCCAGTGTGACGTCAACGAGATGTAGCGGCCTTGCCCACATGCACTTGTCCACGTGTCTGTGGTTAGGTGGACTTTGGCTGAAACAGCGTTGTTCAGGGCACGTGTGATGTTTTGTGACACGTGGTTATGCAATGCGGGGACGGCACACCGGGAGAAATAGTGGCGGCTGTGGACCGAGTAACGTGGGACAGCTGCCACCATCAGGTCGCGGAATGCTTCTGTCTCAACTAGCCTAAAAGGCAACATTTCCAGTGCAAGCAGTCGCGAAATGTTAGCATTTAGAACTGTGGCATGTGGGGTGTTGGCAGTGTATTTGCGCCTGCGTTCAAAGGTTTGCTGAATGGATAACTGAACGTTGCGCTGGGACAAGGACGTGCTTGATGATGGTGTTCTTTCTGCGTAGGCAACTGCAGGTGCAGGAGTGGAGGAGGCTTGTTCGCAGGCAGCATGGACAGGGGATTGGCTCGCATGCACAACCAGCGAAGACGTAGCAGTGACATCAGCAAGCACTGCTCCTCGACTCTGTTGTACTTCCCACAAAGTCGGGTGCTTGGCTGACATGTGCCTGATCATGCTGGTGGTGGTCAGGCTGCTAGTTTTGGTACCCCTGCTGATGCTGGCATGGCAGGTGTTGCAAATGGCCTTTTTAGAATCATCTGGAGCCAACTTAAAAAACTGCCAGTGTCAGAGTTCCGGGTTTTCCAGTTTTCTTTTGAAAGAGCTTGCCCTTTGTTAACATGGAGTTTTCTGTTCTGTTGCCCTACTTCCTGTCCATCTGTTTAAAAGCCGCCCCTAAAGCTTAGTCCAGTGCCTGAGTATACTGCTTCCTGTGTGCTCCTGCCCTGCTGCTTTTGGTTCCTGATTGTTATTCGGATCCTCTTGGAAAACAACCGACACCGACTCTGGACTTCATCTGGTATCATCTAGCTGTGCCCGGACTCCGTTTGCCGTCTTTGGTCGGCACTTCTGCCCGGTTCCTTCCGTTTAATACCACTCTGGACTCACATCACGTACGGACATTTTTGGACTTACCTATTGCCCTTTTGTGTCCCGGCTGCTGCGCATTTAGGGCTTCTGGGGTGATTGCCAGACAGTCCCTGTATAGGGGTTCGCTCTTGGTGGTCTCCCTGGGGGAGTCCGGTGCGCGGTCCCGGGAATTCCCTTTCGCTCCGTCCCTGGAAGGTATTTCCTGTATTTATGTTCTACTGTGTTTTTGTTCCGTTTATGTACATATTTGCTGGTTGCATATTATAAATGTCTTGCACCAAGAACTCGTCTCTGGTTGTCATTGCCCTAACGCAATCGAAATCCTCAATACATACAATAGTATTACAGCCAGACTCGGGAAGACCTAACATTTGTACAGGCACCTTGTGTCGTGTTGTTCCGGGGAACAGTTGCCTGACGTCTGCCTGGGGCCACCACTCTGCTTATTACTGCCTGTTGTGATGCTACGCCTCCCTCCCCCTGTGCACTGATGTCCTCGCTCTGCATATCCTCCTGCCAGGTTGGGTCATTTACTGGATCATCCACCACGTCGTCTTCCTCTTCCGCACCCTGCTCCTCCTCCTGACTTCCTGACAATTGTGTCTCATCATCGTCCACCCCTTGTTGAGACACGTTGCCAACTTCGTGAGAACGTGGCTGCTCAAATATTTGGGCATCTGTACATACAATCTCGTCATGGCCCACTTCAACAGGAGCTGGCGAGAGGCCAGAATTTGTGAATGGAAACGTGAACGAACAGCTCTTCCGAGTGTCCAAGTGTGGGATCAGTAATGTCCGTGGACGTGTACTCGGCCTGGTGGTAGGAAGGAGGATCAGGTTCTGAAATGTGCGGTGCAGTATCACGGCTACTGACACTTGACCGTGTGGAAGACAGAGTGTTTGTGGTGGTGCCAATCTGACTGGAAGCATTATCCGCTATCCAACTAACAACCTGTTGACACTGGTCTTGGTTCAAAAGCGGTGTACTGCTGCGGTCCCCAAGAATTTGGGACAGGACGTGCGAGCGACTAGATGTGGCCCTTTGTTGTGGCGAAATTAGAGCTTGCACACAACCTCGGTCTCTGCCTGCACCACCATCACGTCCACTTCCTTGTTCGTTGACAACGCCCTTGCGCATTTTGCAATGCTGTGCTGATGTGTATTCACTAGACTTGTGCGTTATATCCAAGTTTTTGCAAAACTCACACAAATGCAGTGGAAAGCTGCCACCAACAGGCACACACGTGCGGTTTTTAAATGCAAGCACGGAGGCACTAAGAACCTAACAGGTCTCTATCCAGGGACAACGTGGAGCCTCCCAATTTTTGGCTGCCCTGCTTAAGGGCTATACTACAATAGACCCACTTCCTTACAATGGGCACTTCAGGTTTACAGGCCATCATGCACGTCTCTATCCAGGGACAACGTGGAGCCTCCCAATTTTTGGCTGCCCTGCCTAAGGGCTATACTATAATACACCCACTTCCTTACAATGGGCACTTCAGGTTTACAGGCCCTCATGCACGTCTCTATCCAGGGACAACATGGAGCCTCCCAATTTTTGGCTGCCCTGCCTAAGGGCTATACTATAATACACCCACTTCCTTACAATGGGCACTTCAGGTTTACAGGCCATCATGCACGTCTCTATCCAGGGACAACGTGGAGCCTCCCAATTTTTGGCTGCCCTGCCTAAGGGCTATACTACAATAGACCCACTTCCTTACAATGGGCACTTCAGGTTTACAGGCCATCATGCACGTCTCTATCCAGGGACAACGTGGAGCCTCCCAATTTTTGGCTGCCCTGCCTAAGGGCTATACTATAATACACCCACTTCCTGACAATGGACACTTAATGTTTTGAGGCCCTCATGCACGTCTGTATGCAGGGGCATTGGTGAACCTCACAATTTTGGACTGCCCTGGCAAAGGAAAATACTACAAAGACTCACTTCCTCAAAATGGGCACATTAGACTCAAGAGGCCTTCATGTATGTCTCTTCTCAGGGACATCGGAGTGCCACACAATGTTTTCACGTAAAATCTTTCATGTATTAATCTCAAAAAGTAACATACACCAGCTCTATCTCACTATTGGGTATGTGCCCTTAACATTTCCGCCATGAAAAATCATTTTGGGGTCATTTTGGAAGGTTTTCTGGTGAGTCCGTAAAAATGGCGTAAAACGCGGACAAAATTGTTCACAGCTGTGACTTTTCAGTGATAAATGCTTCAAGGGGTCTTCCCCATGCTGTTGCCATGTCATTTGAGCACTCTTCTGAGACTTTTGTGCCATTTTTAGGGTTTCTCCATGCTGCCGGGGGGGTCATTTCACAAAAATACTCGGGTCTCCCATAGGATAACATTGGGCTCGTTGCTCGGCCCGAGTACACGAGTATCTTGGGAGGCTCGGCCCGAGCTTCGAGCACCCGAGCTTTTTAGTACTCGCTCATCACTATTAAGGACTCTTTCATATCTGGCTATCCTTTATAGCTTTAAACTCAGGTGCAGCTCTTTTTGACCACTCTCCTTTGCTATGAAAAGTCACGTGACTTACCATCTGATGCTGGTTATAGAATCTCAAACTTATGCTGTCCACTTTGGAAGGAGCCAGTCTATGGAAGAAGCTAAGGAGTAGTGACAATTGCAGTTGTGTTGTTTAGCTGCATTGGAGGAGCTTAGTGTTTTACTTTTTGTGTCTATTTTTGACTTGCCAGACTCCCTTTCCTCTTGTCAGCCTTCACACTGGCCACTGTAAGTTCAAGGCAAGTGAGGGCCTAGGCAAGTGATGGCGACAGGGAAAAACCCATGTAGAGACGTTAGAGAGTATAGGGTACAGGTGAGTGGCAGGAGGTGTCCTCTCTCACCTTTCGATATCGCCAAGGCTTTCCTTTTATACCATCCCCATTGTTATCCTTGTATTGTGCAGCATGCTGAGCGTCTGTAGGCTCCAGAGGGACATAAGGTCCCTGAGATTTACAGCTGCTGGCTTTCTCTGCATGTGAGTTGGGCAGATGTTGACTCCAATAGCATTATGAAGGTCACCAGAGTTCATAGCTGGCTGATGTAAAATATGTTGACCTTACTGACATCATCGCAAGTCACATATTGTGCCTGCCAATCACATGCGCTATAGCCTTTCAACAAGCTATTTTTCAGTGCTGAATCAGAAAAGTAACACGGACATACAGTTAGAAGTCCATGTTTGGGGTTTGGTACCGGACACCAGGTGTCCAGTATGAACAACAAACGGTACCGTTCAGGTTCACCCATCTCTAGTCCATATGCAATGTAATGCCATCATGGAGGCATACAGGTAAAAGATATTTGTACTGTGTTAGCCAGTAGATTAAAAAAGTTTACAATTTGAGAGTCCTCAGTGGTGGTATGGGAGCATAGTAATGTAAAGCATCACCCAAGATTCTGGTATCGAAGTAAGTACTGGTCAATTAAGTTTGCACTGTTGTGGCCTGACTGCTATGGAGAACTAAATTGGATGCTGAGACAGGTACTGTGAATCCTTTTTCTTATCTGTAATGTACACTCCCAATAATAATTATTTATTATACATATTGTCAGAATATTATTAATTTTATTATTATAATTAGTAGTAGTAGTAATATTTATTTAAAAACCACCACTGTTTCCATGGTGCTATATATGAATAGGGGTAACATACAAAACCCAAGTATAAGTTACAATGAACAAAGTAAGGGTATGTCCGCACGTTGCGGGTTTTTTTCTTGCGTTTTGGTCGCGTTTTAAACTGCAGTGTCAATGACAAGCTGAATGCTTTTTGCTTCCCCAGCAAAGTCTATGAGAAATCAAAATCTCCATCCGCAGATTGTTTTTTTTAGGCAGCGTTTCTTTGACAAATATTTGTCAAAATCTTTGCCTAAAAAATGCAGCATGTCATTTCTTCATTGCATTTAGTGAATATTTCCCACCCATTGACTTCTCAAAACGCAATGTTCAAAATGTGGCCAAAACGCAAGTAAAATGTGGTCAAAATGCATGCATTTTGACCGCGTTCTTTTTGTCAAACACAATCTAATATATAAAGCTGAATGTGTGTATGTGTGTGTGTGTGTGTGTGTGTGTGTGTGTGTGTGTGTGTGTGTGTGTATGTATGTGTATGTCCGGGATTAGCATGTGCACCGTCACAGCTACAGCCTCAAAATTTTGCACACTCACACGTCTGGACCCCGAGAGCATCATAGGCTATGTTTTGAGGCGAAATTTTAATCCCACACATTCCAATTTACCAATCAATTTTGCCCCTATTTACATAATGGGGAAAAAGTGAAACGAAAAGTGTATCCGCACCGTCGCATTTACAATCACGAAATTTTGCACAGACACCTCATGTGACCCAGGGAACGTCGTAGACTATGTTTTGACAGGAAAATGTAACCCTGCGCTTTACAGTTACTCTCCAAAAAACATGCCTCCATTAAAGTAAATGGAGCCTGGAACTACAGGTTATTAGTAGGAGCGGTGATTGATTGCTATAGGAACAAAAGACATTGTTAGTATAAGAAGCTTATATGTGAGGTAATAAGATGTTGGTGGGGAGACGGATAGAGAGAGATAGACAGAGACAGAGAGACAGACAGAGATAGCGACAGACAGGGAAAGAGACAGACGGTGAAAGAGACAGACAGAGACAGACTGTGAAAGAGACAGACAGAAACAGACCTGGAAAGAGACAGTCCTGGAAAGAGACAGATGGGGAAAGAGACAGGCAGACATGCAGACAGGGACAGAGACAGGCAGAAAGGGGTGGAGGAGACAGCCAGAGAGACAGACAAAGATATATGGGGAAAGGCACAGACCTTGATAGAGACAGATGGGGAAAGCGACAGAGAAATAAAGGCAGACAGGGAAAGAGACAGACAAAGAGACGGGGAGACAGATGGGGATAGAGACAGACCTGGGAAAGAGACAGACCTAGAAAGAGACAGATGAAGAAAGAAACAGAGAGATAAAGACAGACAAAAAAAAGAGACAGACAGAGAGGCAGCCTTGGAAAGAGACAGACGGAGTCCATTACTTGGCCAATTTAGTTAAATCTGTCTGGAATATCTGTGGTGTTGAAATATATGTTGTGAAATGCTTCTATTAGCTTAGTTTTTGCCTTTTATTAATTACATTTCTATCTATTTGTTTTGTGTTTTTGCATGCAGAATACATTTTTGTTAATACATTCTATTTTGTTAACAACAGTTATTAACCCGGGCGAAGCCGGGTAGTACAGCTAGTTGTTTATATTTGTCAAAAGTGTGCAGTTTAGTTGTCAAGCCAGAACACATCATGCGCACATACCCTAACAATGACAAACTGCTAGAGAGGGGAGAGGGCCCTTGCTGACTTACATTCTATAGGATCATGTATACTGTCAGCACTAATTGATCAGTGATTGGAATCCTTGAAACTTAGGTTAGGTTCACACGTTGCTTATTTGATGCAGATTTTTCAGATGTAAAATCAGCACCCCTCAAAGTAATTTCACAGTTAGGAACTAGGCAGATTTCTTTTAAGAAATCTGCAACATATACATGATGTGTGATCCTAGCATTGGAATTGCGATAAAGGGAAGGATAACATCTACATGTAAATGTATCAGTGTATTTCCAGTCAGAGTAACAGACATCTATGTATTGAGACATTTACACGCGTTATGTTCAAAGTTATAAGAACCAGCAAAACTGACTTCCGAAGGAGATATATGGTGGGAGACAAAAACAAGTTGTCCTTTTCTTAGTCCACTTCGTGAGGAACTTATAGAAGTTGCCTGGACAATGATGTGTTTCCTGTTTACAAAAATTGGCTGATAAGGTCATAGTTAAATTGACGTGACCTAGTCAACTCTTAGATGAAAAGCTTTGTTATATGGGAAAGAACCAACTAATACTGAGGAGGACTTAGATTGCCACATTGTGATTTTTCTCTTCTTTGTAACAATTGTGAACTTCAAAGAAGTTGTGTCATACGACAAAAGTTGATTGAATAATAATATTAATATTAATAATTTTCTGACTGCAAATCTTCATGTGTTTCATATTAATTCCCCTTTGTTTTATCTATACTGCATGTTGTATATATTTAGGCCAAATACCTCAGTAATAAGGAATCTGCTTATGCATAGAATATGAAAACCTTCACTCCTCTGTATTGGATATTTTATTCTCTCAGGTTTCTTTTTAAAGGGAACCAATCACCAGGATTTTCATATATAACCTAATGCCAGTGCTATACTGGAACTATCAGGCTGATTTTCTTCATACCTTTAGTGGTCATCTCAGATGTATAGATTTTGAAATCCGAAAAAGAAAAGTTTATAAAATAGGCAGCTGCTTGAGTGACAGCAGCTGAGGATCAGATAATATCTAGGGGTTATTCATACTTATCCCCTCTCCCTGCTAGAATTAGCATAAGTTTTATGTAATTGATGTAAATTTTCAATTCCAGGACCTGTGGTGAGGTCATACTCATGTCACCAGAAGGGGCGGGGCCTCAGTCAAGAAAGCGGATATCAGGAAGGAACATTATCCTATTGTTTGAGGCCCCGCCCCTTCTGGTCACATGCGTATGACCTCACTATAGGTCCAGGAAGAGAAAAATTACATTGATTGTATAATACTTATGCTACTTCTAACAGGGGGAGGGGATAACTATGAATTCCCCCCCCAGATATTATCTACTCCTCAGCTGCTATCACTCAAGCAACTGCCGATTTTTATAAACTTTACTTTCTTGGATTTCAAAACCTATATATCCAGGGTGACCACTAAAGGTATGTAGAAAATCAGCCTGATAGTGCCAGTATAGCACTGGCTTTTAGTTATATACGGAAATCCTGATGATTGGTTCCCTTTAAATTTACAACTAATTTTAATATGAGGTTGTTTTAATAGAAATATTTAAAAAATGCTGTGAATTTCAGATCAGTCCATTATTATTTATGGACACACCAGAACTTCTGGAAATACTGGAGAATCTGTGGCCAAACAACTTGATGGAAACTTAAATTTGTCAGATTGAAAACTCCATTATGTATTACATTTTCTTGTTTTGAGCTATAATACAACATG
This sequence comes from Anomaloglossus baeobatrachus, assembly GCF_048569485.1. NCBI lineage: Eukaryota > Metazoa > Chordata > Amphibia > Anura > Aromobatidae > Anomaloglossus > Anomaloglossus baeobatrachus. The sequence continues at coordinate 384,644,095 of NC_134356.1, read as the reverse complement.
AAAAACCACACTCTTTTCTAAACAATGTGAATGTGTCATTTAAAATGGATTAGTACAAATACTTTACAGAACGAAGCCTCAGCCAAGTTTCTGAAGTATTATTTTTGGATGTGTCAAAATCAATAGCATAGTAAATTACCAATATAAAAAACTGCTACATTTCTGACTTTGCATTTGATTTGAATGTTTGAGGAATTCTGAAAAAGGCTTTCAGGTAACAGAACAAAGTAAATCAGTTACTGTATATTTAGTGCACATGTCAACTATTTAGCAAACAAATTAAACACAAATGCAGAACGGCTGTTATTCTGGCACCAACAATATTTTATTTGGAAAGCTCTGTCTGCTTTGGTTTGCTTTTGGAGTAGACCATAGAACATTTTATTTAGAATACAGAAGCATGTATTTATGTTTTAAATAGTTTCACTGCCTTTTCTGGGCAGAGATCTGTGGATGCAAAGATGACACAAGAGTACAGTATGAAAGAGTATGGGGTTATATCAAATCACTGTCTACAAAACATACTGGTTTTGCTTCATGGTGTTTCCTGAAATTATCAGTTTCATGTGATGTCAAACGATTTCAAATTCGAACTACAGTTCGCAATAAAAAAAACAACTTGCTCGTCACCATTGCCCACACTGCTAAAGCCTCAGAGCTTTAACATAGCCGATTTGATGGTAATACCATGTACAGTGGTGATGTCACAAATGTGTTGCATCCCAAGACCTTTGCGGAATATGGGATAAGAAGGTCACAGTGATTAGCAGATCATAGGCCCTCTTTAACATCAGTAGAGTGGATTTATTTTCGTTTGGTGTTGAAGATGTTAAAAGTTCTTTTATGACCCTTCTGAGATTCCATATACCTCTAATCTCAGCTGCTGCACCTTGCTGCCACTCCATTTCATTATTAAATTCAATCCTTACTGTCTTCTATGCTGACCTCCCAGGATAAGTTATCTTTGTGGAAGCTGTTTTGTTCCTGCCTGTTTGTCTCTCTCCTAGTGTTGTCTTATTGAAGTAGAAAGACTAGCATCTTGCTGTCCATCTCACTAGCCAGGGCTACTTCTGGGTCAGCCAAGCCTTAGTGGTACTTTGCACATTGCGACATCGGTACTGCGATATCGTCGGGGTCAAATCGAAAGTGACGCACATCCGGCGCCGGTAACGACGTCGCAACATGTAAAGCCTAGATGCACCGATAAACGATCGCAAAAGCGTCGTAAATCGGTGATCTGTGTAGCGTAAAACATTTTCATAATGTCGCACCAATAGGAGAGACGATGTTGTTCCTCGTTCCTGCAGGACCACACATCGCAGTGTGTGAAGCTGCAGGAGCGAGGAACATCTCCTTACCTGCTTCCACCGGCTATGCGGAAGGAAGGAGGTGGGCGGGATGTTTACGTCCCGCTCATCTCCGCCCCTTCGCTTCTATTGGCTGCCTGCCATGTGACGTCGCTGTGACGCCGCACAACCCGCCCCCTTAGGAAGGAGGTGGATCGTCGGCCAGAGCAACATCGCAGGGCAGTAAGTGCGTGTGAAGCTGCCGTAGCGATAATGTTCGCTACGGCAGCTATCACAAGATATTGCATGTGCGACGAGGGCGGGTACTATCGCGCTCGGCATCACTAGCATCAGTTAGCGATGTCGCAATGTGCAAAGTAACCCTTAGGCACGTGATTTCAGATGGAGAGAAGGACCAGATGATAGGGAGTGAACTGTTCAGTCTCAGGTGAATGTTTATTGGCCACCTGTACACACTCTCCCTATCGCCAGGGCCCCTTTTTCCCTGCTTTCTTCCTTTTTTTGCACCACACGCCAAGTATTTCTTCACTCTGTTGTGACAATAACAGGCCAATTTTTTCCAAGATTCTAATATGGCTCTTGCAAAACTGATGCAGAGTTTGTCTCTCGAAGTGACAGATTTGTGCTCATGGGCTTTACAGCAGCAACAACAGACTGTGGGTCTGGTGGTCGTGAAAGCCAGTCAGGCTCAACCAGGACCAAAGGTGGCCCTCCTGGAAAGTTTTTCTGGAGTTAGGGATACATTTGTTGTATTCAGAGAAGCTTGTAAACGCTAGTTCAGTTCTGGCTTTGTTCTCTTTCGTCTAGGAATGAGGAACACTGGATAGGGATTCTTGTGTCAGTCTTTCTAGGGGATGATGTAAGGAATAAGTTCGGCACTCAAACATGAACAAAGATACTGGAGATGGTAAAGAGTCTATTTGATTTTTCTTTTATTATGGTGAAAAATTGCAAAAAGGAAACTCCCATTTAAACCAACGTTTCAGCAAACACCTGATCTTTGTCACAGTAGCTGAACCACCACTGCAGGATTCACTCTGGGTATATTTGGTCCCTCCTTCTGCCCCTGGTATTTAACCTATACTGGCGTCCCAGTACCATTAACTCCTGTGATTACCTTTTATTCATATATTCTACCAATATATGGGTGGTACCATCAGTGCACAGATTCCTGCTTAGATACTCAGTACTGTCTATGACACCATAATTCCATTACAAGTATAAGTATTCACTCTGGGGTCACGAGATCAGACCAGGATTACTCTATTGGTACACATTGGTACAGATTATATAGTCTATGTCCATTAGAAAGATTTTTTCTCTTCCTCACCCCTCATTTTGTAAATATTTTCTACATATTGATGAACGTGGGAAATTCTCCCAGAAATATTTTCTTCTGTATAAAGAAACTTTTTTTTCATTCCTGTCTACCAATAAGGCAGACCTTTGTCCACTATGATTACCAGTACAAGTGAAATTATATTTTGTCATTATTGTCAATAGATCCCTACTACCGTGACAAAAGCCCAGGTGGTGGCTGAAACATTGGTATAAACGGGACTTTCCTTTTTTTCCTTTTTTTTTCACTATAATAAAAGAAAAATCAAATAGATTCTTTACCATCTTCAGTATCTTTTTTTCATGTTTGAGTGCCGAAATTATTCTGATTGACTAGTATTTTTTACTTCAGAGCACCAATTGTTTTTCCAGTTGAGCCATTTGTAATCTCCTTTTTGAGTCTTTCTAGGGGATCCTAGGTTTTGGGACTTCTCCCTATCGACCAACTCTCAGTAGGCTATTTTTCTGGTCTTGGACCTCATTTATGATGATCTGGACCAAGTATCCCTTGCTGATTGAAAGCTACATAGGCATTACAAGGGGGATCGGTCATCGTAGGAGTTTTGTTCAGAGTTCTGCAGATGGGCCATTGAAACCAGGTAAAATCAAACTTCAAAGTCATTTCTGACAGGGCCTTACTGAAAGATTTAAAGACATTCTTGTTCTGTACGAAACTCTTTAGAAGCCACTATGACCTTAGTCATCTGGGTTGATGGACACCTCATGGATAGACCTCTGTTGACCCCTTCTCCAGTAGGACACTCTTGGGGTGAAAGCTCTTGTGTATGTTTGGAAGAACCTATGCAGTTAGGAGGGGCATCTCCTCTGTCTGAGCCACCTGCGGTTCACTGCAAGACAGGAGTTTATTTCTTTTTGCGATCAAAGGAGTTATTTTATTGGTGGCGATCCCCAAGTACATAAACTGAAAAAAAATGTTGGAAAAATTCTGACCACAGGTTGTATTGAGGATTACAACCTAGATGTATATATCATGTCCGCATGTGCATCTCAGTTTTTCTTACCAGCAAACATTGTCATAGTTACTAAAACTAAAATCATTTCTGTCCTTTTGGATAGTGGGATACGGGCCAATATACCCAGACCCATGGTCTCTCTTTTAGTATTCTGGCAAAAACCCATCCCCATATTTGTTATCAACTCTGTGCCTCTTGGGCAGTGGTGTTTTATGCTACTTGTGCATAACTTAGACCTTCACATAGGAGCCCTTCACAATTAATTTATATCTTGGTATGATTTTGAAGGCCTATGGTACTGGCTTCCCCTGACTAGTTGGGCACAATCCATGGATGATTGCCAGTACAGGGAGACAGGTGGAGTGATTTCTGTAAGAATAACTGTCTGAATACACTTCTCTCTACCATCTCCACCAACCTTATGATTTTTTCTATTTGGTTTTGAGGAAGTATTCTTACAAAAGAGGTGTCAAGATTTTGCCCCCCTCATCCCTCATCATGCTTATGATTATCCTAATAACTTTATCCCTTTAGCAAATCCAGTTTTACAATTTTTTTGGCCCTGAAAGGCAGGATATGAAACATTATTTCATCAAAATGTCACCATTACCAAGTCCCGGGGCATTCACCCTACCCGTGGAGGGGTTAAACACCTGGTTGCCCACTCCATCGCCCCCTGGGTACTCCCAGCTGCAGCGGTGGTACTCCACCTTATCACACACCACGGGTGGTGTCACGAACTGTAAATACACCATCCCCTGTAAATATCGCCTTAATTCGAGTGGCCGCATGACCCCCGGGTCTGGACGCCCCTCGAGCCACCGCGTATCCGGATCCGAGCAGCCCGGCTGCTGACGCGGGGGCGGCACACAGTGACTTACAAGTATCTGACTTACATATGATCCCTAGTTGTGTACGTCATTTTTTTTTTAATAATCTCACCCCACCCCTGTCCTTTCTGGCCACTATCCAGTCTTTTCCTTACTGCCATTGCCGCATTCAGACCACAGTTGACTGAGCATTATGAGGTAAAGTTATCATGCATTCTTATGACATGCAGTAAACTCTGGCCTTGGCATGGTATTGGTTAAATAAAAACATCCCAATACTACCTCTACAGTGACCCAGCTGCTTGCCATTTGATCTGCTTCTTTGTGTTCTTGTGCACTGCATCTCCAAGATTTCCATCTGCATCCATTCCCCAGGGGTCACTGTGCATCATTTTATGATGCGCAGTTACCACCAAAGCCTTGGCATGTCCGTAAATCCTGGCATATAGTGAAGATGCTGTAGATGGGGTGCACCTGGTTATGGAAAGAATAGGACAAAATTGCAGGTAGTGAGCATTGGGGCAACCAGAGCAGTCAATGGTGAGTATTAGTTTTTTTTTTCCAAGCCCTATTCCAACTTATGATGATATCTGGGTTAAGAACAATTCTGAAGTACATATCTAAGTTGTAACCTGAGAACTGCCTGTACTGAGAAAATTAATTGTCCACTTCTGTTTAGCTGTTAGGCACATAGTGAAACAGAAAGTGGAATTGTGCTAATTAGTTTATCTTAAAATTATGACTACAATAGTATCTGGGCTCTTACACTAACTTTTGGACTAAAGGCCCCGTCACACTAAGCAACATCGCTAGCAACATCGCTGGTAACGAACAACTTTTGTGACGTTGCTAGCGATGTTGCTGTGTGTGACATCCAGCAACAACCTGGCCCCTGCTGTGAGGTCGTTGGTTGTTGCTGAATGTCCTGGGCCATTTTTTAGTTGTTGCTGTCCCGCTGTGAAGCACAGATCGCTGTGTGTGACAGCGAGACAGCAACAACTAATGTGCAGTGAGCAGGGAGCCAGCTTCTGCTGAGGCTGGTAACTAATGTAAACATCGGGTAACCAAGAAGCCCTGTCCTTGGTTACCCGATATTTACCTTTGATACCAGCCTCCTCCGCTCTCACTGCCTGTGCTGCCGGCTCCAGCTCTGTGCACATGTAGCTGCAGCACACATCAGGCAATTAACCCGATGTGTGCTGTAACTAGGAGAGCAAGGAGCCAGCACTAAGCAGTGTGCGCTGCTCCCTGCTCTGTGCACATTTAGCTGCAGCACACATCGGGTTAATTAACCTGATGTGTGCTGTAACTAGGAGACTGGGGGCTGGTCACTGGTTGCTGGTGAGCTCACCAGCAACTCGTGTAGCCACGCTCCAGCGATCCCTGCCAGGTCAGGTTGCTGGTGGGATCGCTGGAGCGTCGCAGTGTGACAGCTCACCAGCAACCTCCTAGCAACTTACCAGCGATCCCTATCGTTGTTGGGATCGCTGGTAAGTTGCTTAGTGTGACTGGACCTTTACTTACAGCATTGATAGGGCTGCAGTTGTACATGGCCCAGGCCAATAACTAGTACTCTAGGAGGATACAGCTAAACCCCCACTAAGTGGAGGCATCAAAGGTGCAGGAGGAGCAAATCACACACACACTTCCAAAAAATGGAGAGGGCGATTGCTAGATGATAAAACTGCACACTGATGGCTTGCATATGCACAGTCACAAGCCTGCAGCCTATTAGGTGACACTCATACTATTAGATCAGGTAGGCTGCCAAGCCGTACTCCATCTGTGCCCCATACAGGGACAGGAACTCTAATATGCAAGGCTTAACAGAAAGGGACCTGGCTGTATCCTGTACAAAAAAAATGAGGTTTTAGTTGGTATTATGGCCAGATTACGGAAGCCTACAACCCTCGCCATGGGAACCTCATGCTTGTAGGTCCCTAAACTAAATCTAAAAATATTTTTTTGTACAGGATACAGCCAGGCCCCTTTCTGTTAGGCCTTGCATATTAGAGATACTTTGCACACTACGACATCGCAAGCCGATGGTAGCGATGCTGAGCGCGATAGTCCCTGCCCCCGTCGCAGCTGCGATATCTTGTGATAGCTGCCGTAGTCAACATTATCGCTACAGCAGCTTCACATGCATTTACCTGCCCTGCGACGTTGCTCTGGCCGGCGAATCGCCTCCTTCCTAAGGGGGCGGGTCGTGCGGCGTCACAGCGATGTCACTCAGCAGGCGGCCAATAGAAGCAGGGGGCGGAGATGAGCGGGGCGTAAACATCCCACCCACCTACTTCCTTCCTCATTGCAGCCGGGATGCAGGTAAGGCGATGTTCCTCGCTCCTGCGGCTTCACACACAGCGATGTGTGCTGCCGCAGGAACAAGGAACAACATCGTAACATCGGTCCTTCCGAAATTATGGAAATGACCGACGCTACACCGATCATACAATTTCGACACTTTTGCACTCATTAATCATAGTAAAAAGGATTTACATACTCCGATGTTGACAGCAACGCCGGATGTGTGTCACATTCGATTTGACCCCACCGACATCGCATCTGCGATTTCGTAGTGTGCAAAGCACCCCTTAGAGTTCCTGCCCCTGTATGGTGCACAAATGGAGTACGGCTTGGCAGCCAGCCTGATCTAATAGTATGGGCATGACGTAATAGGCTGCAGGCTTGTGACTGTGCATCTGCATGTATGAACAGCGCTCTATGCAAGCCATCAGTGTGCAGTTTTGTCATCCAGCGATTGCCCCCTCAGTTTTTTGGAAGTGTGTGTGTGTGTGATTTGCTCCTTCTGCACCTGTGATGCCTCCACTTACTTGGGGCTTAGCTGTATCCTGGTAGAGAACTAGTTTTTGGCCTGGGCGATGTACAACTGCAGCCCTATCTTAGCTGTAAGAAATGCTTCTTTTTTGGAGGATATGTATTCATCCTTCTGTTGCTATTTTTAATTTATGGACTTAGCTGCAATATAGCTTAGTTTTTCTATGGGGCATCAGTAGGTCATTCCTCCATTCTTCTCCACTGGTCCTAGCACCATTGTTGTGGAAACAGTAAACAAGCAAATCAATACATATTAAAATCACAAACTGAAAACAAATCATATAAAACCACAAAAATAATTTTAAATATGGCGAGGTGGCATAATTGTGTATATATTGTGAGGCAGTGACAGGGGTAATATTTGAAGACCGTTATGTGTCCCCCAGAATGTGTCTGGAAACCCTCTGAGTTTGCTATAGCTATTACGGGGAGTATAGCACAAAGGGTAACAGGGAGACAGATCCCTCCTCCCAGTCAAGGTTTTGTAGCAATCCTCATGTCCAGCTTTTTCGTTTAAATCTGGCAAAGCACATCAGGGTGTGTCTCAGTTGAGAGCCTGGCTTGGTGAAGCTAACACATGCTGTGTGAGCTGAGCTGGCTCTGTGTGGAGTGAACACAGGCCAGGAGTATGAGTCTAGGAGAACCTTACACAGATCCCTGAGGTTAACGGGGTCCTAAGGTAACAAGACTTTTTATACCAAGGATTTGTCTATATGCACCGGCTGTGATCCGGAAGAGACTTTGATTGTGGGAAATTGGATCTATTTATGCTGAAACAATAAATAGACTGCTGGTGTGAACACGCTGCTGCCTCACGTTTTTGCCCAAGCAACGCCGCTACCTCACAATTATATA